>NW_009918761.1:0-4875 GCF_000696875.1 Nestor notabilis
CGGCTGGTGCCGGCTGCTCTCCAAGGATGCTGTCTATGGGGACAGATGTGGCCCAGGGGCCACAGTGGGACTATTGGGGATGCTACATATTTTGGGAATGATGTTTGAGGTGGTAAAAAAGCAGGCAGGAAAGGGAATGGGTGTGAAGGAGCAAGTCCTGGTGGGGCTTGGGGTGGGTCTGTGCCGTGTCCCAGGTCATCCCATCTTCGTGGGGTGTGTCTGTGCTGTGGGATGAGGGAGGCACTGGCTGTGGGGTGGAGCTGTGCTGTGTCCCAGGCCATCCTGCCTGTGTGGGGTAGCTGTGTCTCAAGTGATCCCATGTCCCAGGCCACCCTGTGTCCCAGGCTATCCTGTGTCCCAGGCCATCCTGCCTCCTGGGGTGGCCATATGCCACGTCCCAGGTCATCCTGTATCTTTGGGTAGCTGGATGATGTGTGTTGGGGGAACACCATGCTCCTGGAGTAGGATAGTGTGTCCTGGGTCATGCTGTGCACACTCGCTTCCTGGGTGGGTCTGTGCTGCCTTGCCTGGAGCCGATTATCCCTATGGATGCATCAGGGCCACAGCAGGGGACCAAGGTCACAGCAGGGACACCATCATTTCATGTCCTACTGACCCTGATGAAATCCTGTGGCTTTTGTCTGAGCCTTGCCCAGAGTGTTTTTTGCTCTGTGGTGAAGTTGGAAGCAAAGCTGGAGGGTGTGAGGAGCAACAGCCTGGGGAACCTCTTCCTTGTTTGTCCCTTGGGAAACTCATCTCAGCTGGAGCCTCTGACCTGTCTGACCCCATGACCCATCCAGCCCCATCCCAGCTTTCTGAGAAACCCCCCTTCCCGAGGGTTGGGGCTGGGGGAAGCGTTTGTCCCAGCCCTGCCCCGTTGCATGTGAGTAAGCAAACAGAGCAAGAGCAGCCGGGTCACACCGCCGTAGCCGTGTGGGAAAAGAGCTTGGGTTCCAGGTCTGTGCGGAGAGGATCTTCCTCTGGATCTCTGCCTGCATCGCTGGGAGCAGCTGCTCCTGCAGGGCGAGGGATGCAGCGGCGAGGGATGCAGGGATGAGGGATGCAGGGATGAGGGATGAAGGGGCAAGGGATATAGGGATGAGGGATGCTGGCAGTCCTGTGTCTCTGGGGATGGCTGGCCTGGAGATGACCCGAGGTGACAGAGGGAAATGGGAAGATGAGGGCCAAGCTTAGCATCTTCCTGTTGGCAAAGGCTGCGTCCTTCAAGGATCCCTGGAAGCTGGGCCAGGAGGTGACGGTGCTGTGGCTCTGCCCAGGGTTTCAGGGTGGACAACACTCATTGTTGGCCATCAGTGGGACATTCACCTCTCGATGCAGGAGCCCCCAGCCTCCTTCTTCATAAAGGAATAAAGAAGGGAATAAAGAGCATCTGAGCAGCCCAGGGAGGTGAGAGACTGGGACCACCCCACTGCCTGGCCTGGCCTCTGGGTCACCTGCTGCTCTGTGCAGCCAAACATTGTCACCTCCTTGGGGGCCACTAGAACCCCCTCCACTGCAGGGCCACCCTTCAGGCAGATTCCTTAATTGGACAAAACACTTTATAAAGCCGAATCAGATGGTAATTATGCGCCTTAAGGTCTTTAAGAGCCTCCTAATCCCAGCCGGCTCCGCCAGGGATGTGTGGGAAAGGCCTCTCACTGGGGCACCTGGGGGGTTAATTAAGCAATTAGATCACACTGGCTTTTATGAGGGGGGTTATTTGGGCTGCTGGGAGCATGGTGGGTTCCTCCATCCAAACCAACCCATGAAGACATCTTGGAAGAGGAGAGGGAAGGAAGGGTAGGGAAACGGGAAAGGGAAAGGGAAAGGGAAGAAGGATGGAGAGGGATGAAGGAAATCGTTTCCAGCCTTAAATCTATAGGTGGCCAGGTCATGGTGGAGGTGGGAGAGGAGCATCTCACGTGGCTTGGTCAAGAGAGGGGGATAAATGCATCAGACCACGCTTTTGCAAGGAGACGGGGACACCAAAAGTCTTCACGTCTCCTGCTCACGACTGCTGCAGAGGACCCCAGTGTCACCCAGGTCTTGCTCAGGGACAGAATCATCTCATGGAAAGGGGGCCTTGGCTGGTGAAGGTGAAGTCCATGTGGCATCTAAGTCATTGGGGCAGGTAGCCCACCCCTCCTTGTGGTGTTCAGCCAAGGTGCCAATTCCCACTGGTGCTCCCCATTCACAGCCAACCCCCAGGAAGCATCTCCAGGGGCGTCCTCACTTCACCCACCTAGGACCCCTGTCCTCTGCTTTTCTCTGTCTGCAGCAGGTTTCTCACCTCGCCCTCATGCAAATAGGTCACCCGGGGTTGGTTTCTAAATGGGAAGGGTTTGGGAAATCCCATGGGTTGATGGGATTTTGGTACCCACTAAGCTTGAATCATGGTGGCACCTGAAGATGCTGCCACCCGTGGATGGGGCACCTGGGCCAGGAGGTGGCAACCTGGCTGGGAAAGTCTCCCTTTTGTGAGCTTGGGACTGGGTTTGGGTTGGAGTTTCTTGCTACCTTCAGGCATTTAACAACCACTGGGGATCCTAAGAAGATTCAGTGGGGACAGGATGGGATGAAGAGCGGCGTCAGGAGGTGCTGAAGGAGGGATGCTGCAGGGATGGGATGGGAAGGGATAGGATGGGATGGAGTGCACTAGAAGGTGCTGGAGGAGGGATGCTGCAGGGATGGGATGGGATGGGATGGGATGAGATGGGATTAAGAGGGGTGTCAGAAAGTGCTGGTGTAGAGATGCTACAGGGATGGGATGAAAAGGGGTGTCAGGAAGTTCTGGAGGAGGGATGCTGTGGGGATGGGATGAAGGGGTGCATCTCGGTCACTCAGTGTGTCCCCACATCCCCATCCTCACTTGCTCACAGCTACCCCTTTGCTGTTCCCTCCATCTCCAGGGCAGGGAGCCAGCCCTGCCAGGCATAAGGAGGGAAGCAGCTGCCCTCTTGGAAAACTGCTGGAGCTGGGATTTCTGGGCTGAGCCCGTCACACCTGCACAAACAGCACTGGGGAGTGGGCCTGCCTTGCTTTATTATTGCACTTTTCATGGGGAACGGGAAGCAAATCTCCTCTGGCAGCTCCTGGGGGCAGCTGAGGGCCGGAGGAAGAAAACCAAACACCTTCTTGCTGTGGTTGTCCCATTGCGGAGGCGATCACGGGGGGCTGCCAGGGCAGGAGGTGCCAAAGTGCTGGCTCAGCAAAAAAGCCTCAGGACGGGAACACTTCAGTGCCCTTGCTGTGATAAGGGTACCTTTGCAGGGTGCTGAGGCTGGGTCCTGCCATCCAAACGAAGCAGTTTGACCCTTTGCTGAGGTGAAAACCAGGCGTGAGACCCTACAATAACAACGGGGCCATGCAGGGCGAGCTCTGTGGTGGGGGAAACTCCAGCTTCCCATTGGGAAAGGAGTCGGATTTCTCTCTGGAGCGTCCAAGAATTTATTCTAAACACCAGCAGGGAGGAAAAGCTGGTTTATAAATGATGGCAAATGTTCCTCCCATGAGTGGGACGGGGCCAGGGCTCTTTTCCATCACTTTTGTTAGGATTCATGGTTTTAAGGATAGGAGGGAAGCTTTTCCAAGCTCTCCTGGTTTCCCCCTAGTGTGTGCAGCCCCCCCCGGGTATTACATCAGCAGTGATGACCAAGCAAGCAGGGCAGGAAACGAGCTCCAATGGAGTGACGTGATCCCTCGAGGGAAGGCAGGCCAAGAAACAAGGAGGCATTGTTCTTTTAGCCCATGGAGAAAGAGGGAGAAAAGGGGAGGAAAAGGGGAAAAAAGGGGGAAAAGGGGAACTGGCTGGGTGTAAACAGAGGAGCTGGTGTGGCTGGAGTCCCCCGGTCCCTTGAAAGGGGATGGGGACATGGATAAGGATGGTGATGTGGAAGACGATCAGGGGTGAGGATGGGGATGCAAAAGGGGATGAGGATGGAGATGAGGAACAGGGGTGAGGATGAGAATGGGGATGGGGATGAGAATGGGGATGGAATGAGGAGTGAGGATGATGTTGGGGCTCGGGATGAAGATAAGGATGGGTAAGGTGAAGGAATGAGGATGGGGATGCAGAAGAGGATGAAGATGAGGGCTAGGATGGGGATGAGGATGATGATGGGGATGAGGGTGGGGACAGGGATGAGGATGGGGATGGAGAAGGTAATGAGGGTTGAGGACAAGGATGGGGGTGGGGATGAGGAGTGAGGATGGGAATGTAGATAGGGATGCAGATGAGGACAAGGATGGGAGTGGAGACGAGTGAGGATGAGGATGAGACAGGCTGGCAAGCTTGCAGGAAGCTAATGCTAAGCAGAGGTTGCTGTGGAGCAGGGCTTGGCTTTGCAGAGGGCTGTGAGGAGGGAAACTGAGGCACAGAGCACCTGGAGCATCCTCTTCCTCCATCCCGGTCCTTCTTGAGGGGCTGATTCCAGATGCTTTCCAGGTCGGAGGCTGTGGAGGAGCCTTCGGGGGTGTGCAAGGGAGTTGCTGGTCTCTGTAATGCTTTTGGAAAGGGAGGCAGCCCTTGCCTGTCCCCGTGGCTGTGTCTGTGTGTCTGCAGCTCACTTTGGGAGGTTCCTTTGGGAATTACAGGAAAGGAGGGATAATGGTGCAGGAAGGGGGGATGGGGGCTGGGGTTTAGCAGAGCCCCCCCTTTCACCTCAATTTTGGGGTGAAATCCAGGAAACATGGCAGGAAATAGGGACTCCACATTTTGGGGGCCGCCGTGGCCCTGCTGCCACAGGGGTGGGAGCTGGGGGGCTCGGGGCCACCCCAATAACCCTTTGCAGGGCAGACAGGGCTGGGTGGAATCGCTTCCAGGAGGTTGCGGGTTGAGCAATCCCGTTGCAGGAAAATGGAGGATTGGGATTTGCC
>NW_009918761.1:5766-9264 GCF_000696875.1 Nestor notabilis
GGGGCCAGGGGGACATGGGGGGACAGAGAGGGGACATGGGGGGACAGAGCAGGGAGCTGGGGTGGGGAGGGAGCTGGAGAGGAAGGATGTGAGGGTGCTTGGGGGATGTGTTGATGGGGAGGAGGATGAAAGAGAAGGATGGAGGAGAGGGGAAGGGAAGAGAAGGATAGGAAAAAAGGAAGGGGAAAGGGAAGAAGGATGGAGAAGGATGAAGGAAAAGGATGGAGGAGAGAAGGGATGGGGGAAGGGAAGGATAGGGAACAGGAAAGGGGGAAGGGAAGGGGAAGGAGGGTGAAGGGGAAGAATGGAGGAGAGAAGAAAAAAAAAGGAAAAGGAAAGGGAAAAGGAAGAGGAAACAGAAGGATAGAGAGGAAGGAAGGGGAAGGGAAAGGTGTAACAAAAGAGAAGAGGAAAGCAAAGGGAAAGAAGGGAAAGGGAAAGGAAGGATAGAAAGGCGAGAGAAGAATAGGGAAAAGGAAAGGGAAGAGTAATGGGGAGGAATAGGGAAAAGGAAAGGGGAAAGAAGAGGAAAGAAGAAAGGGGAAAGGAAGGGGAAGAAGGATGAAGGAGAGAAAGGGAAAGGAGAGGAGAAGGAAAGAGGGAAGGGGAAAGCAAAGAGCTAAGGGAAGTTTGATACAGAGCACAGAGCAAAGCCAAGCCAAAGGGAGGTGTCAGGCGGGTGCTGCAGGGCAGGGACCTTCTCTCCTCTCCTTCTTCCCTAATTCTGCTTTCCATAGAGGAAACGCCAGGGGTTTTCCTCCTCAGGGGCACTGGGGGTCTCCTGTTCCCCAGGGCAAGGGCCGCAGGCAGGGGGAGTGGTGGCACTGACCCTGTCCATGTCCGCAGCACTGCCTACACTGCTGAAACCACCGACTACGACGTGCGGGTGCTCCTGAGGTTCCCTCAGCGCGTGAAGAACCAGGGCACAGCTGACTTCCTGCCCAGCCGGCCCCGGCACAGCTGGGAATGGCACAGCTGCCACCAGTGAGTGTCCCCAGGCCCCTCCTGCCCATCGGACCTCCTTCTCATCACAGTTTGGGGGCTTCTGAAAGGGCATTTCCCCCCTTCTGTGGCTTTGCTTCGAGATCTTTGGCGTGGGGTGTCACCTAATTTCACTTCTTTATCCCTAAAGCCACCAAGCTCCTGCAATTAATAGAATCATAGGATGGTTTTGGTTAAAGGGACCTTAAGGTTCATCCAGTTCCAAACCCTGCCACGGGCAGGGACACCTTCCACTAGAGCAGGTGACTCCAAGCCCCTGTGTCCAACCTGCCCTTGAACACTGCCAGGGATGGAGCATTTACCACTTCCTTTGGCAACCTGTTCCCAGATGTCCCCAGGAGGAAGCTGGTGTGGAGCCAGGGTTGATGGTGACCCATCAAAATCACATCTGGGGAGGGGATGATGCCATTCTGAGGGGGGTTGGAAGGGGGGGATGTCACCCTGACTGTCTGTCCCTTCTTTTCCCTCCCCAGGCACTACCACAGCATGGATGAGTTCAGCCACTACGACCTGCTGGATGCCACCACGGGGAGGAAGGTGGCTGAGGGCCACAAGGCCAGCTTCTGCC
The DNA here is from genome assembly GCF_000696875.1 of Nestor notabilis. Lineage (NCBI taxonomy): Eukaryota > Metazoa > Chordata > Aves > Psittaciformes > Psittacidae > Nestor > Nestor notabilis. Next base: position 7,337 of record NW_009918761.1, read on the forward strand.
TGGAGGACACTACCTGTGACTTTGGCAACCTGAAGCGTTATGCCTGCACAGCCCACACCCAGGTTCATTGGGGGGATGCTCAAAGAGCTCCTTGGGGTGTCACCTCCCTCCAGCACAACCCGAACCCCCTTTTGTCCCCGCAGGGCTTGAGCCCGGGCTGCTACGACACCTACAACGCCGACATCGACTGCCAGTGGATCGATATAACTGATGTGCAGCCAGGGAATTATGTTCTAAAGGTGTATGGGCTTGTTGGAAGGAGATTTTTAGGGGCAAAGAATACCCATTTGGGGTCACCTTGGGATCTTCTCAACCATGGGGTGCTCAGGCATTGGAACAGGCTGCCCAGGGCAGGGCTGGAGTCACCGTCCCTGCAAGTGTTCACAGCCCGGGTAGACGAGGCCTCGGTGCCAGGGGTTAGTGGTGGCCTTGGCAGTGCTGGGGATGGTTGGACTGGATGAGCCTAAAGGTCTTTTCCAACCTGGTTGATTCAGTGATTTTATGATTGAGTTTGGGACCTGATTCTATGATTGGGTTTGGGACCACACACCTATTTTAGTGCCATCCTTTTCACATGGGTTCAGGTACTTCTCATCCCCTCTCTTACTAATTTTTACAGTGTTTTTCTTTCCCTTTCCCCCGTTTTTAGGTTCAGGTGAACCCCAAATACATCGTCCTGGAGTCAGACTTCACCAACAACGTGGTGAGGTGCAACATTCATTACACTGGGCGCTACGTCTCCACAACAAACTGCAGGATTTCCCAGTAAGGAGATGTCCATTTGTCCTCTATCCGTCTGTCCTTCTCTGTTCTCTTGGCCATCAAAACCCCCCAGGTATAGGGCTCAGACCCCTTTTTCCTCCCTTTTATCCAGTTTTTCTCCTTCGGCATCAAAAAGCAAAGCTGGATTTGGCGAGTGGGGGAGCTGTGGGTTGGTGTCTCGCTCCCTTTTGGGGTGTTTATTTTGAGTTTCCTGGTTATTCCAGGGAAGAAGGAAGATGAGCTTTAAGAGAACTCCCCTTCTGCCTTTAAAATAACAGTTTAAAATCTTTTCCTAAGTGCGTTCCCCAAATCCCAGGATTATTTTTCTTACCTTTCCCTTATGTCTCCTTTCAGATCTTGATGGGAGCAGGGCCAGAGGGACCTCACCTGCCCCCACCTCTGTGCCCCTCTCAACACAGTGCCTGAGGTGGCTCCTCTGTCCCACTGGAGACCATCAGCAGCTCCTCAAGACCCCCCCAAAAAAGAGAACCCCCCCATTTCTTCATGTTAAAAGGAGGGGAAGTGAGAATGAGTCTTTGAAATAGTTTTTTATACTTAACTTTCCTTTAATCTTTTGGGGTTTATCCCATTTCCTAAGGGAAACCGATGCTGGAATAAAGGCAGGGGCCCATAAATGCTGTATAAAGGATGTAAATCGCATATTAGCAATAGAAAGCTCTGTAGTCTTTAACCCCTTTGGCATCTTTTTATCTGGGGGGGTGGGGGGGTGTCTTCGGTGATGCCACCTCCTTGGGAGGGGAAGAGACAGCCTGGATTTTGAGGTGCTGCCCGGGCAGGGATGCTCTGGTTACTTCTGGGACCAAAGGTGCTGGGAATCCTGTCACCTTAATGCGGGGCTCGCTCTGTTTGGAAACCAGGATGGAGTCCTTGAGATGACTGGAAATCATGGGGTGGGTTTTTATGATTAATATTTTTATTATTTTCACAAGCTTTAAAACCAGAACTCATTAAAACACGTTGCTTTTGAGAGCTTGGTGTTTAACTGAGGGCACGGTGGCCCACCAAAGGATGTCTCCAACATAAAGGCGTTGGGGATCCCTCCCAGGAGGTGTCCCAAGGGAAAGCTGTTGCCTTTTTCACAGTGGCCTTTATTTAACCCTGGGTGCTAGGGAGCAAAGAGCACATCGGATGGGGAGGGTGGGTAG
>NW_009918762.1:0-25574 GCF_000696875.1 Nestor notabilis
TCCAACCCTAACTATTCTATGATTCTCTCTAGTTACTTACATTGTGAATACAAGCTTATCTAGACATTCTTAACTTTCCATGCAAAGAAAACCCCAAATAAACCACAAACATGAGTCTTATCCAAAGGGAAGCAGGTAAGTATCCTTTAGACAATATGGACAAGCATTATCTTCTTTCACAGCACGAATAACTCTCAGACTGACTAAGCACTAAAATGATATTCAAAACAATTTTTATCCCCTTTTCTGCATATCAACCTTTTTTTCTGATGTGTTTTTCTGTTTAACCACTGCTTGTAATGAAGCTTGTAAGAACATAATAAAAAAAGGCATTTAATACAGAGAACATTGCTATTCCCCATGTCATTCCACTATGACCTGTGTTCTAAGAAATTATGGGTTTCAGTCTAGTTATTGCTTATCCCTATATAAAACACGTATGATTGTGATGACCTAATTATTTGTCATTACCAAATCCTTAACCTAGTCACATAATTGTACCTCCATGTTACTGTGGGGAAGATTAAAAGCATGCCTGGCTTCTGCCAGCTTTAGGCCTGTGTCCAAAAAATATCTTCCAAACCTCTAAAGCAGACTCTAAGGGCAACCCACAGCACAATACTTGAGTCAATAAAATGATCTGGTATCATTAGAAAGGTTTATCATTAAAATTTGCCTGTAGAAGAATAATTATCTCTGAAACTTGTATAAATCCAGAGAGAGAAGAAAGAATTAAGGGCATCAAAACTAGTGATGAAAATCACCTGGATGAACACTTAAATGTTCAAAACAGTGAACAAGTCAGGACCAGTCATGTCCCAGCTGGTGACAGAAGGAAAGACTTTACTGAATGCCTGTGCGTGTTGTACTCATTCCTTCTGACAAAACTAATTTTCAAGGTAATGTGACACATTGGACTTGCTTTACACTTTACACTTCTCTGTAAAAAATTGTGTGAATGTTTTAATAAGCAAATAATATTTGGTAAAAAAAATATTTGCAGACAATTTAGTAAGATTATTAAAAAATATAAAGTCAACAGTAAATATTGAGGACACTAATTTTTTTTTTATTTTTTTTTTTTTCAGACTGTAATTTCAGTAGTAATTTCATTTTTCCACGCTATTTCATTTTATGAGGCTTCAGTCTATCCAAGACTTTAACAGCAAGGTAAGATACCACAAGCAGACCATCTGCATTTCACTCCCTGGAGGCATAAGAAGGAGTTCTGATTTCAACTCTTCAAGTCCATTTATGCCATTACTAAACTCATTACTCTCCACTCTGAAATAATTGATTTAGGATAGTACAGTGATTTGTCTAGAATATTATTTTTTTCTTATTTACTGGAGAAAATACAAAAACACAGTAGACAAGAGAAGTAAATATTCTTGTAACAAATACTAACTGTGATAAGACATAGTAAATTAACAGTAAATTGAAAACATTCCCAGTTAACGGTGTCGAAGTCCCACAGGATTTGAAGCTTTGGAGAATTTAAAGCAAATGAAATAAAATGCACTGCCATGAACAACTATCGTATTTATTATGCCAATAGACCAAGTACAAATTTGAATAACTTATTTCAAGCTGCACCTACTGCACTCAACATACTAAGTTTTGATAAAAAGGGTTTGCTTCAGACCTGACCTATGAGTTCTTAGAAAGTACTCTAAAACATATGACTTCAAGAGGCTGAATTCAGGTCATCAGACTTATTGACTTAAGCTTTGCCATCAAGTGAAGAAGACCAGGTGACTATTCACCACATTTGTTTGAGAGCTGAATGGAACAGTTAAAGTCAACAAATTTTCTAGGCACAGAGAATCACACCATATAGTCTACTAGGCTATTGTGAGAATATGTTACAAAGCCACGCTTCTCCATCTTGAGTAATGCTGGGCTTAAACCACCACACTAGTGATGTTGAAAATTAATAACTCAAAATAGAAGATTTATTAACTGATAACTTATAATTATGCTAGTTCATAGTGAATAGCTTCATTTTTTCCTAATTTAAATGCCAAGTTCCAACATAGGAATGAAAAATAAAATCAGAGGAAACAGAAGGTATTATTTAGGTTCTACTTGAAAAGACCAGACGTCTTGCATGGTGCGTAGTCAATTGCTGGAAACCTTTAAGAACATCTGCAACAAACTAGGAGCATTTACTTGAGCTGCAAGACCATGGCAACCAAAAGGTTTACATAATAAGAGGTTTACATAATAATATGTATTTTACATTCAGTATTTCATTGCCATAAAAATACTTCTATTATTTTTTCAGCCATCAGTGGAAGATTCTAAAACAGGAGAAATTATGTTGTTGGATAAACACCAGCTGTTTTTAGTATCCTTGTGCTCAAGTGATTGCGTTTGGGGGGAAGAGGAGCCAGCTTAACCTGCGCATGTCTACGCACTTCCTTTTAGTACTCAATGTGCATGAGGCAAGGAATCTAGATTCAATGTAGGAAGCAGTTAATTTTATATCAATGCAAGAAACCTGATTCACAACAGGTAGTGAAAAAACAATAAAACTGTAACAAAAGATATCATTAATAATGGATTATCCTCCTTTCACTCAGAGGCTGTCTGACCTGCAGGCTCTTATCATTTCCCTACTACTAGATTTTTACATATTAAGTGGTTTTAATTTAAATAAATTAGCTAAAACAGCAAAGACATAGTCCCTTTGAAATAAATTTCAAATCATTTTAAAATGAAATTATTTATTTTAAGGTGATCTTGAGAAAACAACAGTGTGACACTACAGTTGTAATTAAGCAAAATGCTGTCAAGGAGAGTGATACAAAAACCTAGATTCCAGGCCAGGATGTCCTTTATGTTCCAGACCTGCAAACTAACTTGTAGCACTGCTACTCTGGATGGCTCTTCTAAACAGTGCCCTAAATAGCTATTTCCCTCCACTGTAAAAAATCATTTCAACTAAGTAAAACAGTCTTAACTTTGCTATAAACAATTGCAATAATGAAAGTAATATGGAAGAGTCAGAGATGGACTTCTCTTTTCGTAAGCGGATTCCCAATTGTCTAGAAGATGGAGCAGACAACTTCTGATTTGCTGAGTTATTAAAAAAAAAAATACTAGTTGAAATGCTGACTCTTTCTGCTTGCAAAAATCAGCATTCACTAAGAAATTCTCCAGAGACAAGAACATTTATCATTTGAGAAAGCACAAAAAAAAAAATACATTATTTCTTCCGTATCTGTTTTGCCAGATCATTTCACATAAGCACCAGAGAAACACAGGCAGTACTTCACTGTCAGAACTTCTAACACTTTTCAAGGATTTACGGGTGGGAACTTTTTCTTGTGTGGTAAATGATCATCTAGAAGTAACATACCAGAAAGCAAACTATACAAAACTCAAGTCTGAAGCATTTAAATGCAAGCCAAGTATTTGGCACTGAAACAGCAACAACAAACACACACACCCCCCAACAAACCAGACACAAACCAAACCAAAACCAAATAAAACACCACAGCATGCAGCTTGAGTGACCAAGGTAGGACAAGAAATACCCTCTTGACGCAAGACAGCTTCAGAAAGATACCACATGTCAGCTACAGTTTGAACTTTTTCTCCTTTTTTTCTCCAAAAAGAAACATGATATTTGTGTTCCTATTTGTATCTACTTCTATCAACCCCTATCAAAATCTAAGTAATTGCCTTTACACTGTATATGGAAACACTTCAAGTTACTTACAAGTGTGTGAAGAGTCCTTAGTCTCAGTCTTTAGACAAGTCTGTGGGGGCTTTGCGTATGTGCAGACCACTACAACCATTTATGACGAAAATTCTTCCCACTCCCTGGGATTTTCAGGGTCACTAAATACCACTACCATCCTGATTAAAGAGAGGTATTTACTCAAAAGGAACTTTGTAGTAAGCCTTTAAAAGTCGTCTGTCAGTTTGTGTTGCATACTAGAAACCGATATAAACCTCTGAGGTGTATGTATAGCTATAGTTTGCATAGTTGTACATGTTCTACAAATGTCGCTATCTGAAAGGTTCTCTCACATACACGTTTTACATATATATATGTATATAGATTTTTTGTTTCATAATGAAAAAGCAGAACCAGAATACAAATGGAAGATCAAATATCTATTCAACCTACCCACTGTTTCCATGAAAAAAGTGTTTACTCCATGCCATTTGAAAAAACCAACACAACAAAAAAAACCCACCCCAAAACCATATTCAGATGTTCATGTCTCAACATTGCAAATGTAAAATGAGATTACAGAAACATGCTCTTTTGCTTAAATCACCAAATTCTATTTCGGTGAATATCTACTGCCCAGTAGAAAGGCTGTGCAGTGCACTGCTTGAACCATTTAAACTTGCTTCACACTCTGTGCCACGTCAGTCCCTACAGTGACTTCCTTTGGCGCAAAAGTGTTGGTTTGAAGTGCCACAGGAGTTAATTGGCTTATTAGAACTATTTTAATTCTATGTTTGAGATGTCCTGGCGATCAAATGTAATCAATAACTGAGGCTGCAAGGCTGCAAAAAGCTTACAGCTAATACAATTTTCAGCTCTTAATGTTGTTCCTTTAGTTACAGAGTCAAAAGCTATGTCAGTCCTAAAGAGTTCTGTCTCAGTTAATTCTTCAGCCCTAAACCCATGGATTTCTTCACTGATGTCAACATTCGTACCCAAAGTAACCTTGGACTTTTAGATCAAGATCTGCTAGATTTTAGGGATCAGAAGGTTAATTATACACTACATTTTTATGCATCCAAAAAAAGTCGTTTTTCTTTCACAAATCTATTCCTCATCGCAAGCTAAAAATAAAACTCACATTCTTTTTTTATACTCTTCTCACTGTGTAATGATATTTTATGTGTATGTTATTAACACTACTGCACAAAATTTAAAACAAATGACATTTAGGGTGGTTTAAAAACACCTAACTCCTAAAAAGGACCCTTGTGGGTTTTAGTTTTGGTTTGGGGTTTTTCTGGGGGGTGGTTTGGTTTTCATTTGTTGTTTGCTGGTTGGTTTTGGTTGTTGGGTTGTTTGTTTTTTTTTGGGGGGGTGGTGGTGGTGGTGGTGTTACTGTTGTTTTGGTGAGGGGTTTATTATTAGGGGGGTTTTTAACTGTTATTATAAAACCCAAACCCTATCATTTATGTGGAGCAAACTGACAATGTAGTCACATCAGGTGCTGCCTTACACCATTAACGGTTCTGTTGAAAATTAAGGTGCTATGCACAGATCAAGGCTTTCCATTATTAATGAAATATGACCAAGCTTTTGAAATCAAAACTAAGATATAAATTGCTTTTGATGTGGAAAACCCAATGCAGCAATTTATAAGACAATATTATTTTAAAATATTACACATGTTCAAATAAATGGGACTAAAGCAGCGAAAGTTCAAACCTTATGTGACTCAAGCTCTAGCAGAGCTTCACCACACTAGCACCCATCCCTTCTCCACATGCGAGATTGTCAAGTAATTCCCAGCAGAAGATTTAAAACTATACAGCACAGCCTCTCAATGCTTCATTAGAAGTGAAGGGTCACTAATTACATATGGTGCTGTTGGAACAAACCTAAACTTGAAGCCAATTAAAAAGCAGTCTCCAGAATTTCATGTGTATGAGAGCGGGAATATGAGCTTTTCCACTGAGCAGAAGGGTATTCAGATGGCACCATAGCAGAGATATCAAATACAGATGGTGCATTCCTCTGATAGACTCATCTGCAAATCTCTCCTTAAGAGATTTTGTATTTTCCCATTATCACATTGACCCTATAGTGGTATGGGGTGGTTGTTTTTTAAACTAGAGTGGCACCATTATGTTGTTGTTCTCTGGTCCTCCTTACTCTAAAATGCATTCAGTGGAGCAACTTTAAAGGCAGTAAGAAAATAAGCAATAGTTGTTTTTGTTTTGTTGTTGATAGCTAGTGAGCATTTATAAACAACATTATTTTAGTTCAGAGCTGGTATAGAATTTTCACCCACAAAGCTCCAGAGACTTTATAAAAGGAGGATCTATGACAATCTATTCTGTACATGAGGATATTGAAATATACATAAATTTAGTGACATGCCCAATGTCACACAACAGTTCAGAACTACAAAGAGAACAAGGTCTCTTGGTTACTCTTCCAGTGCCCTACCCAACAGACCACAGATAACTTTGTTAACTTCAGCTTGATCTGCATGGAAAGATGAGTGACAGCAGCATGTTTCTCCTCACCTTGACATTAGAGAACTCCTTGGTAATTGGGAGTTTATGTTACACCACATTACACACTCCTATTAACCTTTACTGAACCTCTTTTGTGCTGATGAAATCCATCAATGACCAGTGTGATGGCACACATTTTCTTTTGTGCAGAGAAATTTTTATTCACTTCATCAAATGCCTCCAAGAAGCCCTACATTAACCTGTCACATGACTGTCACCACACACTGGTATCTGAGCAACTCCTGTTGCCTCAAACTCCCATTTAATTACTTCATAAAATATATTTGGAAATGCAAAATATTGAGATATTTGTGGCATACTATTTTACTATGATTATCTACTCAGAGCTGTACCTGGTGCATTATAGCCAAAGATCAGGTATCCTGGGTAACTTGTTACTATCAGAAGACTTGTTAAGGATAGTTACTGCTTCCCTTGCAAAATAATTTACACACAATGTAAGTATCTAACAGTCATTGCAAGGGCACTATATCCACAGTATAATTAATCTTTACAAATATATTTACTTACCACCTTTTTGTTACCTCAGTGCTACATACAAATGCTACAAACCCAAATCAGTTAAAGCATTAAGCTGAACAGTAATAAAAAGCAAACAAACCAAGCAACCCAGTTCCTGATTTAGCATATTCCTCTGCCCTGTGTGTGAAATGTCTCCACATAAGAGCTCTTCTCAAATCTTTGCACAACTAGATATGTATAGGCATACCACATAAACAGCAATAACAGGAAAAGTCTTGAATATACACCTGGTTAAAATAGCTGAGCTAGTGTGGAAAGATACAAGCTACTCAACAGTATAGAGTATTTCTCATCACAAATAAAATTAAAAAGCAGCAGTCACATTGACGAGGCATAAATTGTAATATTCTCTAATAAATAAAAAGATAAAGAAGCACACTCCAGGAATTTCAAGTGCTTGCTCTGTAAGACTAATTCAGTATTGCAATTCTTACTTGAAGTAATTAATGAGCTTCTGCTAAACAACCATCACCAAAAACGGGTGATCCAAATAACAATCTAGATAGGACATCTAATTCTAAGCAGTTGAACAGAGGTTGGGAAATACACTCCCACCTTTAACAGAGCTGCTCTGGGTCAGTGCTAACCTGAGTAATAGAAAGCATTGGAGGTTTGCGCCTTGCTGCTGCATCCGGTAGCACTGGCTGAGGGAACTTTGGTATCTGCAACAGAGTGCCAACTCACCATCTTACCTGACTCAATCATATTGAAAATGGTTGAAAAAGAAAATTTCTGTCTTGTAAATTCCTTTAGGCAGCTGAAACATCTTCACAGACCAGCATGAGTGTTTTAAAAGCCAGTTAACCAAGGCTATTAAAAGCTGCTTTACAAATACATTTTACAGCAGCTATGTTATTATACATAACTTTGCTTCTGTTTTAGAAGAGAACATAAAGCCCCCATTTAAACCAAGAAAGAACATTCTGGAACTGCCCTGGAGACTCTTTTTCCATACCAATGTACTTGATACTCTTGAAAACTCACTACAATGTATTGTATTAACTGCTTTAAGTAACGAACAAAAACCCCACAGGTATAAATCTGCAGAATCACAGTATGAGCCAGAGGAAATGTTCATGCAAGGCAAAGCCATCATTGTATTTTCCAGTGAAAGCAAGTATATTACAAGCATGTACATCTAATCTGCTTCTCACCAAAGTCTGAAGGAACATAAGAATGTGGTTCTTTCATCCTGGATAGTTATTCTGAGTCACTGGAGATTAAGAAGTAGGAAGCTTGACAACTTACTGTTTTCACCAATTTCTCAGCTGGGATGAGATACTACAACATTGTCTTTTGTACACCAACCTGCATCGGTCTTCTCTGAAAGCTTTATGGTTACTGGAAATAACAGCAACCAAAAGAGACAGTTTGCTTTGTGCTGGAAGGTCACAGGGTACATCCACAAACTAATGCAACAGACTTTCTTTATGTTTTTTCTCATTACACTTCCTTTTATCATTTTGTGTCTCTCCCTCCTTATTGTTCCATTTCTGTGGACCTATGCTTGCCTTGCACCCAGCTGTTGTTCTCGCTTTCAGTATTCCATATGCTTTTATCAGATGATGCTTATTTTCAGTCTTGAAAAACTAGACAATTGTCTTCCCACCTTCCATGGTTGCCCCTCGGTGAGCAACAAAATGAGTAACAATGCAAGCTAGAGCCAAAGTAGAGTATAGACACAAAAATGAAGTGCATTCTAAAGACAAACCTTTGCTTAGCAATACCCATGTCTTGTGACAAGATTCAAATGCACTGCTCATTTAGAACAGCTAATGGTTATTGTTCCTCAGAAAAAGAAACATGTAATCTCGTCTCCTTGGGACACAAACTCTGCTTGCAATTTGCAATGTTCTCTATAATTAACATTCATCTGCTTGGACAATACTTCTAAAACTTTACCATTCGCCTTATGTGGGATCTTCAACATTAACTCTTAAATGGGCTTTATTTCATTGTTTGTCACTATGAAGGACACAGCATTGATCCCTGCTGCTATATCTCATCATTGCACTTTTCTGTAACCACCTGATAAAAGTATTTATATTGATTCAGGGTTTTAGACAGGCGTCAGAACACTATGTATCAATCTGGTCTTGTAATAACAAGAAAAAGAACACATGAATATCAGAACTCAAGTAACTAAATTTAGGCTTCCAATTCTTCATTTGATCACTGAACATGAAAAAACATTTTGTTTTCAAAAACCTTAACTCCTCTCAATCACATCAAAGCCAGCAATGTCAGTATGTTCTCAGCATCTCTGAAGAATCAGACCACCTGCACGTACGTGGTCTGTGTGCACATGTCTTGAGGAGAATTCGGCAGGACAAGTAAAAAAAAAAAACAAAACCCCAACCAAACAAAAACCAACCAAACAAGAAAAATTGGAATCCAAACAATAGTATTTGACACTGCATGAAAGTATGAAAACACAATTGTGTTTTTGCCACACAAGCTAATGTTTTTCATTTTCATATATGATTCTCAGTCACTTACAGAACTTCATAAGAAACAGTACATTTATGTAGAACAGTATTTTCTTCTAAAGTGATTTATTTTAAATCCTCATCATACCAACTGGCAAACACAAGGAAAAACAAAGGGTTAAAGTTTGAATGCCAAACCACATTCAATCTAATATTTAATAATTGCCTTTGAAAGACTGTAATATGATATAAACTAATGCCCGGTATAGCACAATGTGCCCAGATCTTTTTCTCTTTGGATCATTTTGCTATAATGCAGGTATTCTTAGACTGTCATGTTGTTAGATCCCAATGTGGTTTTTCCCCTCAGAGTTTTTTTTCCTTCCTTGTACTTTAAAAAAAAAAAAGCTTGAAATTTAGTTAAGAAAAAGCCATGTGCGTTAAACAACACACACATTTAAACAATAGCCGGCGCTCTGTTTGTAGCTCTTGCTTTGTTGTGGATGGTTTTGTTTTGTTTTTAATGAAGATTGGGTTAATAATCTACAGAATAGCCTTAGTATCATAGCACATCCATGCTATTGCATAAGCAGGTATTCCAAAATATCACTGCAAAGAGAAAATAAACACACTGCACAATTTAAAATTCTGCAGAGAGGAGGTAGAAGAATATCAGCCTCAAATCTCAGTCCTCATTTTCCTCAGAAAGCACAAGACATATGTTAAAGTGGACACAGTTCTCTAACATAATTTTCATCAAAACATATGTCAAAAAATAACCAGATTCAGACTTCCTACTTACAAATTCGTATAGTCTCATGCCTGTAGTACAGACTTCTCCTCTCACCAAAAAGAGAGACAGATACCAGACATGAAAATAAGCTGACTACTAAGTTGGGTTAGACATTTGTGTATTTTCTGTATTTACATGTAAGTATTTGATCAGATTAGTTATAGGTTGTATCATATGTACAGAGATGCTTATTTATTTTTGTCTGATTCTCAAAGTACTAGGAAGTTTTTGTAACTTAGAAATTCATCACATTACCAACGGAGTTCATCTCACCTAAAAACATAAAGCATATTGCATATAGCACCATGTCAGTTTATCACCATAGTGCATAGGAATGAACCATCTAAATCTAGAGTCTATGATAGAATGCACAAACTAATACATTTATCAGCAGAAGCATGGAACTTTGCAGTAGAAAGGACACAGCAACAGCTTTGTTTTGCTTGGTCAATAAACCACTATTAATGATAATATATCTATGAATTAAAGATGCATCAATCTGAATAGCAGAGACTAGAAGCCATGAATAATAGTCAAATCAATACTATGAAGTCGTAAAGAATACTGTGTGCTCTCCTTCAGGCTAATGGTAATTAATTTACTTTTGCTCCTTTCACACATGAGAGGAAGCCAGTAGAAGAACCCTTTTATCACATGAAAGTTGTTAATTAGAAAAAGAACACATACTGTTATCTCCTTACTGTGTCTTTTCTCTTTTCATATGCTTAGAAAAATTATTTGCACACATCTAGAGAAGACAGATTGTGGTTTAGGAGCATATGCATCTACTGGCTGATATTTTCAAATACTACAATTTGGAAGTTTGCTTCTTAAAAGATCTTGTTGGCATTTTCATTAGTATAAACAGTTGATGTCTAAAATCACATTTCTGCAACACAAATACTCTACTAGGTAACATATGTATAGAAAGTTTTAAGCCTTATGTGGTTCATTACACCATAGGAGAAAGCCTTAGCACTGAAAAATTATGTTTGCTTATGTTCAGGTTTAGTTTATTTTACTCAACCTTCACTAGTTAATTAAATAATGCCTTTTTGCAATTAAAAAAAGACTAGGTTTAAGAGATCTGAAACTAGTAGAGGCATCCCCTTCTTAGGAAATAAAAAGATTTAGTCGTCCTTTTACTTTGCAGTACTGGCCCTAGACCAGCAAGCCTCTAGCAGAGGAAGCAAAATAAAACTGCTGGTTCTCTGATTTTAAAATGAATGCCATTGCTTTCTGAAGAAGAGAATTTTAATATTGTGTTTGAATTCTTTTAAGTACTATTTTGGTAACAAAGTAAACTTTAAATTGCTACAATTAACAATTCATTTTCACAAAGACATCAAAATTAAAGTTTCCATTTTTAAAACATATTCTTCATTATAATAGCAAATCCATCAGCCAAATGCTGTTTCACTGCTAAATAAAAATACATAATTTCATTAAGCCTCAGGACATCAAAAAAAGTCACCTGAATCACAGGTTACCGCCTGTCAATCTATTAATTCTTGTCTGCCCACCACAAAGCAGGGACCTTCTTGGTGAACTGCATTCAAGCCTCTATGACAGCATAATAATTAACATATACTTAAGTTAAAATCACAAGTGTTCTGTCCGCTTCAATAGGACTGAGTCAGCACTTAAAGATACTTATCTGTGAATTAGGGTCCCAGCAGTCATTCTGTCAACATATCCCTATGTAGTTTTGCTAAACTCATGCTATCAAGCTCAAAAAAGATAACTTCAGAGACTGACCTTGACCTTTGGTTGTTTACCAGCAGCTGTGTAAAAGATTCAGAATGTAGGGGCACATCTCATTCTTGTGAGCTTTCTAAAGTTTTGCTGTGAAAGAACATAGTGCACATAACCAAGGGCAGAATACTTTCAATTTCCAACACCAGATTTTGTCATATTCGCCTACTGAAAAGTTGTAAGAATTTAGATGCTTGTCAAACTCCACCCTGCAATATAAACACCCTGAATTTACTTGCACAATTTCTCCTTTCACAAAAATACAATTCTTCCCTTATTATTACAAATGTACAAAGATCAGTGTACAGCAATAAAATATAATCGCAGCAACTGGACATTCTGTTTGCATTTGGAGGTCCAGCAGAGCCAGTGCTGCCTGTTCAGGACTGCCAGAGGCATACATCTGTTTGTGCAGTTCTAGTTCAGTAGTTTAAGGAATGAAGTATCACCTCATTACAGAACTGCCATGTATGAGTGAATTTGTGGAGCTTGCCCTCCTCACAGTCAGACAGTTCTAATCTCCTTGCAAACCACAGTGGCAGCACAGAGATGAAGTGTTAAGCTTACAGGCCTCATCTGTACCATCACCTACTTAGTTAAACCCAGGCCATCCATTTCTCTGTCATTTCTTTGTTCCTGAGGTGCCTGAATGCATAATAGCCACTAGCAAGAGATGCAAGATATCTTTAAAGACTTCACAAAAACACCATCTATTTTTTTTTTTAAACACAAACTGAAAACAATTCACAAACACCTCTTTAGTCATACCTCACACTGGGTTTTTTTTTTTATTTTACACTAGAATTATACCCTGTACTATCATGATGTAACCTGTTACAATAAAGCTATTATTTTATATGAACTTTCAATATTTGCATAGAAATCCCTAATCTCTGAAAAAGCCTGTATTCCTATTACAGTGTAACAGTTTGGAAGGATTCTGGTAATTGAAAATCTTATGGCATAATAAAAACAGCTTTGTACTCAACCATTGTTTGTGGATATCGTCAGGCAAATGAACAGTTTCGTTTCAGTTACAAAATACGGATTTTTATCCAGTAGCTTTAAAAATAAGGCATCAAAACCAGTTGCCTTTAACTCTTTCAAAGTTCCCTTTTAACATTTATTTTCAGTAACACAACTCTGATTTCAAAATCATAATACCTATGTTGTTTGGTTGGTTTTTTTTTAATTTCAGTAATGAGGTTCAAAACTTCACCTACAAGCAGCTGCACCGACGAGATTTCCTGAACACTTGCAGGAAAAAGTTGAAGCAGCCTCTAGTGAAATACTCTGAGGCAGGTAGAAGACTTGCCCTCAGATCTGAGTCATTCTGCTGTTTTAGAAGCATCTGAACCAACACAGTAACCTCCAGGCGAGAGGTTTGACCACATGAGACAACTCTTCCTAAGCACCTTCTGGAGCCAAGGGATTGAGATGGACTACCCTCCAAGGTTCCTAGCCACCAACTGAAGGAGACTTTTCCTCTCTCCCCCAAACCTGGCGAAAGGACAAGTAAAGCAATTCGAGAAGGCTAATTAGCAAGACCTGCCCACCACATCTGGTTTAATATGCCTTCCAGATTACAGGTGTGCAAATACTACTGAGAGATGCACATTAGGAGACACTGATGCCTTTCCAGAGCCGATGTCACTTATAGCTACCAACCATAAACAGGGAGGAGAGCTATTACAGTTACGTTCAATCTCTGTGGTGCTGGGAATACACAAGCAGATTGTTGCTTATCCCCAGGTAGCCCTGTACAAACAACACAGGAGCATTCCAATCGCATTATGTAACATCTACACCAAAGCTCATCTAAAGGGAAAAATGGAAAATGAAGATTGAAAAAGTCATTTTACATGAGCATCCCAAGCCTAAGCACTTCACTAACATTCATATATAGAGAGCTTGTAAGGATTCCGGAGCATTACTTATGCTTTAAAAGTACTGATCTTACATCTCTAGATGTCCTTAGAACATCCTAATCAGAGTTACGTTGAAAGATGCCTCTGCTGAAATTGGAATGTTTTCCAGCCTTTAAAATACACAAAAAAAATGCACTGCTCATAATCAGCAACTTGCTTTTGGCTCATTCTTCAAAATTTTCCTGTTCCAACCAAAGATTAAAAGTCAAACCACAAGAATACTGCCAATCACTTCATCATTAGCTCCCTGCAAGTCAGAAAAATAAAATTATACATTTATAAGAAAGAGGGAACATTTATTGCAGCAAATTAGATAATTTTGAAATAACAGCTTACATGAAAGAATTTTAATTTGATTCCTGTCAGTTTTACAGCTTTCCATCAGTACTGCATTTGAAAAAATGTTAAGGAATAATCATGCAAATATTCCAGTCATGCTCCAGCCCATTTATAACCTTGCTTCACACAAACAGTTTTTGGTCATAACTTTAGAAGTGGTTGATGGAGGCTCATTCCCAAAACAACAAATACAAAATTGCATGAACCCACTTGCTTAAGTAACCAGCTAAAAATCAGAGCTTAGGTGCCACAAGATGTGAAATAGCACACACTACACAAAAAGCCACAAGGAGCCCCACAAGATGACATTTATGAATAAAACAGTGGAGCACAACTTGAAGAAGATGCAGGATATCTAAACATGCTCTTTCTAATATTTGGTAATCAGTACTAGAAGGGAAAACATACTTCTAGCAAACTAACCTTTTCTCATATACCCATGCTTTCCAGTACAAAGTAATCATCAATTATCAGATTCAGAAGACGCTAATGATCCTAATAGCTGAGAAAATATCCTCCTCTATATAGGTTCTCCTGCCTAAGCAGACTGAGGATGCCCAAGTCACCACTATGTATTTTTGAAGAATGACTCACTTCACCATAAACTGTTTATTTCACAATTCGTGGTTAAAGAAACCACGAATCCTCAATCACTTTTGGTGAACCATTAATATCCCATTAAGAATACCAGTGCTAGATTATTTTTGTTCTCCCCATCTGGTTCTGCTGACCCAATGTGTAAGATTACTCTCCAGAAAAGAAAAGCCACAGGGACAGAAAGATGCAGGTTTCCATGAGGCCCTCATAAAAGTCTCTGCTTACTGTGGGGTGACAAGAGGAGAGGTGACAAAGCAGACTACAGCACAGCTGACAGGAAGATAATGTCCCAGTGCAACCGTTCCTGGATATTTTACTGTTATTGCTTCTATAATCCTCATCTCTTTGTTCTGTTAATTAGGATGCAGCAGCTATAATCCTGCCCAGAAAAAAAGTCTTTGTTCCTAGATAATAATTTCACTAATGAGCTGAAACACTTTATGAAATTTGTAACAACAAATGAGTCAGGGTCATAATAGGCTGGTCATCTCTGGTTTTCCTTGGAATTCTTTGGTAATCCGATTTCTGAATAATATCAGTTACTAACAGCATATAAAAAGATCAATAAATTTATAAAAAAATAACTGATTCTGTGCTTCTTAGAGCTTCACTTTTGTACATTGTCCATAAAAATGTAGTACTTCCCTCCTCTTCTGGTTTAAGAATTTGAAGGTGGGTTTAAGGGCTACATATGGACAAAAAGAAAGGATAAATAGGTCCTATTTTTGCACAGCACAGAGTCAAAACAAAGCACTTGCTAACTGACAACTGGGTAGACAACACAAATCTCATAAGCACTGCGGCTATCTTCCCAGCACTGCAGCAGCCTTCTGATGGAATTATTTTAACTTCTCTGTGTCTTCATTTCCTCATTCGTAAAACAAATTAAACTAGCCTTACAGGAACATTTTGATGCTGAAATTACTATCAGTCTTCCATATCCTTGTATAGAAAAGATGTATAAACATTTAAAATATATTATTCATTCTTTCACTAAAGTATTTACACAGATCTTCTGAAGATATTTGAATTTAAGATCTTCTGAAATAGTTTAAGAAGACCAGGTATTAGCACATATCACAGAGCAAACCAAAAAAGAACGAATAAATACCCGAAAGTACCATTAACTTTACTTCTTCCTCAGCAGGATATCATAACAAACCAGATCTTTGAAGCTGTATCTTAAAACTGTGTTCCCTTGAAAATATTTTGGTAAATAGAAGATTAGCTTTTTTCCTACAACAGCACGCACCTTAAATCTGTGATATATAAGACTTATTTTTATTCCTTTCCAAAAAATTTGTTAGCCCTAATTAGTTATTGTTCTTCCAGTTACTGCTCCTGGCTTGTTACCCTTTACCAGGACTGAATTGCCAAAAAAATTCCCATATTATTCCATGTTTAGTTTCACAAGTTGCATTTGAAGAAATAGATGTTTTTCCCTATAATAAAATGACTTCTAGACAGGCAACATATACTCACACTTCATTTTTGTGTCTTGGATATGAGATTTTTAGTTCTTTAAAATGAGAGCTACAATACAAAGCAAGTCTGATGTCATCTGTCCCTCTACAGAGGCTTTAGATTTTAGATCACTGAACTGTCATATTATTAATAATTTCTTCAGAATTCAGCTTTCATTTTACATATGAATATATATTGAGAGAGAGAATAACTATATCAAAATTATGCTTTGTAGTTCAAATATTGCTTAGATAAACATGATCTGTCTAGTTGCAGGCAATGGCTACAGTACATAATAAAATGTTTGTAATATTAGGGGACAGTGAAAAGAATCTCACAGACAGCATAAAAAAGATCTTACTACTTCAGTTTAAAGATGTTTTTAAAAATGAAATTTTACCAATAAACACATCTTAATAACCAAAGTCTTTGCAGAAGCAGTTTTTAACTCCCTTCTTATCTGAGGGCAACTATGGAAAATTTAAGTCAAAAGGATTTTGGTTTTGCAATAAAATTAGCGTAAGTGAAATTTGGGGTTGTAATCAAGGCTATATTCTTAGAGGAAGAATGGTCTGGTGGCTGAGCTATTAACCTTGGACTTGAAAGAACTGGGCTCAGGTCCCAGCTCTGCCACAGGGTTTTGCATAACCTTGAATTAGTCACTTAATTCCTCAGTGCTTCTCTTCTCAAGGTATTAAACAAGGATAATAAAATTTCCATAGTCAGCTTCACCTTGTTCTTAGGCTTAGTATTGCAAATTAGACAGAAAACAAAATCTATGAAAAGCCTCCTGTAGTGCAGTCCCCAGAACAATTTGTTTCAGGACTGAGAATTAGTTTCTGTTCTGAAGACTTGGCATCAGCCTCAGTTCACATGGCGCAATCTCAACACCATCAAAAATCCTAGGAACTACAGTTATAACATAATCAATAATAGTATTCCACCAATAGTACTTGTAGAACATATAAAAGGCAAAGGCTTACTACAGCAGTAGCTAAAAAACAAAACAAACCAACCAACCAAACAAACAAAAAAAAACCAACCAACCCTAGCTAGCTGATTTCAAACCTAAAAAGACAAATAAATATATTACTGTATTTTCAGTACACACACTCTGTGCAGTGTTTAAAAAGTGGGAAAAAAAACAGAGAATTTTGAGTAAAACTTGTAACTGGTGGACTAAAACTAATTCACATGAAAGGACATACACAGACTAAGAAGCAACACTCCTTACATAGCAAGAGCACAAAACACCTGTCATTCTGAAGTACAGTGATACATTCAAACAAACAAAAAATTCCTTGCGTGTTTATCTACTATGAAATGTTTATGCACATAATCTGTTACTCAGATTATAAAACTGTTGTCCACTTCATGAGCATATGGTAAATACCCATCATGAAGCATCACAAGGACTTTGTAACTTTTCACTTAAAAATAAAAACAATAGTTTTCAATATAAATGCCCTACTTTTATTTCCCTCTATCAACAATGAAGTCTTAACAAATGCATTGCATAGAAATATTTTCCAAACCACTACTCGATTGAAAACCGCACAACTCCACAAGAAACAGAGGCTCAAATAATTGTAGTTAGAAGCACAGAACACTTACTCTCTATTTAGATTCCATAAAATCATGTACATATCAACCTCAAAGCTTTTATCAAACACAATGTTGAAGAGTTTAAGCTGGCTGATAAGCAGTCAAACTTCAGACACTTAAAAAAAAAGGCAACACTAAAAACATTCCAACTATAGAAAATTCCAGCAAAACAAAAAAAAAAAAAAAAAAATCACACAAATTTGGAATTACGGAGTTTGAACTGGAATTAATTCTTCTTGTAGCCTCTTTCAGAGCATCACAGACCACCCAGGCTTTACATTTTAAGTTTATGTCATCAGCAGAAGTCCTCAGTGGAATTACGGGTCTCTAATTCACAGTTGTGTCTATACATTTTGGTTGCCTGAATTTAATTTGAACAAAGCATGAGCTCACACACTCATTATCCCTGGACCATTATGTACTTGCATAAATTATTTCTTTTCTTCTAAAGCAGAGAATGCAATCCATCCCAATGGAGAAACACCAAAATCTAACCGCATAAGAAATTTTCTTGTATGTCAGATTTCTCTAGGCCAAAAATAATAGAGTGTTCTAGACAAACTATGTATTTCTGAATGGGAACTTGTAGAAGAAGCAAAAATTGGTTAGCTATACTATATACGCTTCTTGGAAGTGATAATAAATTAAATGGAAAAAAAGATTCACATTCTACCAAAACAAACCACAATGTTAACAGATCAAACTTTTTTATTAACCACATGTAAAAACCTCTGTAAAAATGAGGTACAAAGGTAGGGCTAACATTAGTAAAACAGCCTGAAAGAAGCCATGACTTTACTAACCTGTTTCATAATGTTAATGTGGGGGGAGAGTGGAAAAATAAGGAAAAAATGGATTTAATTAGCCTTAAAAAAAAATCTGAGGTGGGAGTTGATGAATCTTTTTTAGGGTGGTTTTTTTTTTTCCCCCCATAAAGCTGAAGGGAACTGCTTAATGCATTAGATGCAAGTGTTCTAAGTAATTTTAAACTCAGAAATTTGCATACAGCATATAATACTTTCCTGCAAACCCTCCTTTGCCTACTTCAAACTGACATTAGTGCAGCTCCTACTTGTGCAAATAGTACTCACAGGAGTAGGAACTACCAGACTGGTATCTTTAACCTAAAAGCATGTATAGATGTCACAAAATAAAGAGTCCAAACCACTGTAAACGTAGTATGAAGTATACCGATATATAACTCAAGCAACAGCAAGAATCAGACATATATGATACAAATACAATATAGTACAAAGAGCAAAATACTACTACAACTAAATAAATGCTGTGAGTGCTCTAACGTGAAGCCCCCAAACCTGCAAAGGTACTGAAAATAGTACTTTATAGCACTTCACAAAGGGATACAGGAATATTTTATATTGCCTTTATTTAATAAACATATTTAATCTACTCATTTGAAGTTTTTACTTACTGCACCTTAATGAAAAGGTGAGATGTTTCAAAATACAGTTCTCCTATATTATGCTATAACCACAGAACAATTCAATATTTTTTCTAAGACTGAAGGTGTACTGAACAGTGACTTTATGTGATTGCTACCATCAATTTTGATTAATCTAAAAATACAGCACTGTAAGAATCCCTCACTGCATTATGTGTTTTGCATTTGTGTTCTATTTAATCAAAATATAAAAATCAGGTTTATTATAATTTGAAGAGCTCAAACAATTACAAATTGCTACTAAAGAACTTATTCTTTTTCAGGCACTGATACTGCACTTCCCATTCCTACAGTGGCTCCAATAGTCTCGCTGGCAATTTTGTTTGAGAACTGCAGGTCTGAAAGTGCACCAAACAAGTCCTCTCCTTGAAAAGCCACAAAACACATAGATTCATTAAATTCTAGCTTGAAAATTCAGTCATCTGTATACAGACATTCACCTATATTTACTATATGAAGCATTGACCCAGATCCAAAGTGACTACATTTTACCATGATATTTGGAGACCAAGCCTGCTCAGTAAATCTGCCACTGAAAATTTTTGTCAGAAACAAGTTCATGCACAGGCATGATGCCTGCTTTTCAAAATGTAACAACCAGGTTCATTTCCACATACATATTATGTATTTCCTCAAACTTCCAGTGTAAATTGTCCGTATCATGCACTACACTTTCATATTTTCCACTCCAAAAAAGGAGAAATGGCCAAATCTCAGTTTTGAATCATTTTTAAAACTACAAAGTACATTACTAAAACACGCTGCACTATTATTTCCAGCTCTGATACCAAGTACATGAAGAATTAAAAATATTCAACTTATGTAGAGCAGAACACAGGCTATACGTATTACCTTCAACTACACACGTACAAATCAACTGAATCCAGAAATATTCAATATTAAACTGGATTAGGAGAAAAAAAAATGTAAAAATTTCAAGATAATTCTGTGGCACAGAGATTTTTCATTCTATCCACTCCCTCACAGCTGCTGACTGGACACCATTCACCATAACCATGCCTGTGGCTGCCTCAGTAGCTCTTCCACCTGCACAGGTCCATCTCACTTCCAAAGAAAGTGCTGACAGCGCTCCAAGCAGCTCTGCTGGTGACAACTCGTGGTAGCAGGACAGCTAAGTCCCTGCTGGTTTGATGGATCAGAGCAAGATGAGGAACCCTCATCCCTGGATCGTGAACCATCAGACTGTTCATGCCTGGCTGATCTGCCCCAGCAGGTGCTAAGTCCCTCCATCATTTCTGCTACATCTGCTCTTGGCTCCTTTGCTCCTGACATGTTATTACTATCTGTTAGCTCTGGCTTGGGAAAACAAACCCGAAATTTTCTAGCATAAAGCTGAGATTGTATCCTGAATACCTTTGAACATATGGGAATGTCACAGCACACACGACCTGCTGTGGCACTTCTGAGGACCTCCTAAGCAGAGGGACTTGGTCTCAGCACAGTATACATGGTACACAGCACTCCTGGATAGTATCCTACAGCAAACTAGTGCCCATGATACATCTGGCAGAGAACAAGTTAGTGGCTCTCAAAGACAGCCCAAAAATAAAGTCCTGGGACAAAATAGGGATCAAAGCAAATTCTCAGTGAAGGCAGACCTCATGTCAGCAGAACACACCAATGTCCATTAGATTGTATAGTACTAACATGTTCAATTACTTCAGCAAGCACTCCAGATTGTCTGCTTTTTCAAAATGAAGTCACTTTAACTTTGTTCCCAAAATACTCTGAGAACAGAGATACAGAGAAAGAAAAAAAAAAAAAGTAATTCCTACTTATAACACTAAGCTTTAGGCTGACAGGCAATTCTCAGCTGACAGTTGGTATTTTTGGCCATGTCAGATGAATAACCAGTACCTGTGTGAGACAGATTTATGATGGTTCACTCAAGTGAATGAAAGCAGAACTTTGATCCATTTTTCTATCAAGTTTTAATCATACAATGCATTATATGTACCTACATTTATATTATCCAGGAATAGATCACAAATAGGAAAGAAATTAAAATTTCTGAAAAGTAGCATACATGTGCAGGCACGTGGGGGAATTTTTTAGGCAAAGTGTTTGCCAATTCCAAAACAGACAAACATAATCCTCTAATCTGATCAAAGCAGTTATATACTGAGCGCTTGCTACTTCAAATATGGCTGTTGGGAATGGAGACAAATTTCTGGTTCTAAAGGCATGATTATGTTCAGTTTCAATAACACACTCAAGTTTCATAACTGTACAAGACCCAGAGTGTCAACAGCCACAAAAAACCATCTGCCCAAGTATTTCCCACTCTGTAGTATTCGGTATTTCTTTATAGCTGTGTGTTTTTCCTTATAGCTGCTTCCTTCCTTTATTTTTATAAAGCATCTTGCTCCGAGTAGGCAGTCTGTTACACAAGAAGGGTGAATTTCCACTGTGTATCAAACTGCAAAATGGACTTCAGATGTAGTATTACCGTATGAGAGAAAAAGCAGCCAAGGTACACCTGGCAAAGCTTTCAGATAGAGACACTTTTTTTCTTTCTTCTTTGACTTATCAATTAGCTCTGGAAAGTACAGAAATGAAACACTGTATCTCCATTTTAGCTTCACATAATATTTTCATTATGATCACATTCTAAACACCTAAATATGCAGCCTTCACTATAGAAGAGATATGAAAAGTTAGTAAGTAAGAATCAATACTTAAGCCTACAAAAAGTTGAGAGATTTATCACATGAAAGTTTAGATGTTTTCTCTATAGTAATTGCATTAATATTAGCTAAAAATTGTAACGAAATTTTTACATGGCAAAACCAGAAGTTGTTTTTTTTCTAACTGAAATCAGCATTAAAAGTATGAAGGGAAATAGACTAGCCTGTTGAGAGTCAGAAAACAACTCTGCTTTTATCATGTCTAGATTTGTTTAGGTTTAGGTTTGCATTTCTTAAAAATCCATAGCCAGTTTTTGCTAAAACAATTCATGTCAACGTTTAGCAGTGAATTAATAGAATCTTGATTTTGAAGGAATACTGAAATAACCCAGGATGCACACTACTACACACACAGGCACAAAATCCTATATAAAAAGAAACGAGAAGCAGTAAACTAGCTGTGTAACACTGCTCAAACACAAGGCCCACCAAAAGTGAGCGTCTCAAAGAATTTCAACAAGAAAATTTATTTCTGACACTCAAAAATGGAAAGCATTACTAGAAATTCAAGGATATGTTCTCTGACCTGAAGATTTGTCTCAGGTGAAGATTTAAAGATAAAAACTAGATTTCAATCAGTTAATTGCAAAAAAGAATTTCAAGGAACCAAAGCTCAACATAAAATAATGAACTTCAAAAAGAGTTGCTGTTTAGGAGGAGGATGTAGAGGAGTTTATTTTAGTTTTTTGGTTGTTTGGGGGTTCTGGTTGTTTGGGGTTTTTCTTCTTTTTAATGCATGGAAGCACAACAGCAGTCAACTAATTTGTGTGCATGCTTCTGAAGGAGAAAGTGTAATATTTTTTTTATAGATACACCTGAAACTGTACAGCAAAACACAAAAATCAATTAAATTTTAGAAGTTTTGTCTCAAGGTATAATTGAAATGATAAGACTGTTGCAGCACAACTGCAGGAGAAAAAGAGAGAGCAAAGCAAAATGTCCCTGTCTGGTTTTTTTACATTTGCTAGAGTTGAGCCACAATTGGCCCTGGGGTTACTTCATTTGGTTTTGATTCATGCCTACATCCTGGAAATCCAAATTAAATTTCAAATTAAACTTTACTGGTTCAGGCAGAAAGCAGCCAAAAATCCAAAGAAGCAAAAAAAAAAAATCCCCTCAATTAACATGTCAGATTTTGAGCCAAACGTTTCAGATATTGGGATTTTGTTTCAGTTATTTCATACAACTCAAAACAGTTTTTTTTTATTTTCCACATGGAGAAGTTGATTTAACCAAACCACTTTTTCCAGGGCGTAACACTTCTTAATGCTACTTGATTCTCTGGACTTGCTGATACACGCTACTAACCTCAGACCATAGAAGGTACCTCTAGGCTCATTCACAGCAGTATTATGTCCCCTAAATAGTTCCTGAATACTTCTAAAATATCTTAAAAAAAGGTTTTGGTGGATTTAAATATGGAATACAGTTTTAATTAACTGTACTTTCAATTATTTGCTTTACTTAAATATTACTTCAATATTGTATACAATATCCTTATTTTAAAATCATTCTAAAGATTCTAAAATCTTCTGTTAAAAGTGATAAACAGTAAAAAGACAATGGCAGGGAAATAACGCAAATGAACCCTGTTCACAGATCAATTAGAAGATCTGAACTTTTTTCTTTTTCAATCAGTCTTCTGCAAACAAAAGTTCACTCAGTCACACCTGTGCAGCAAATTCAGTATTTGGCATTAATTTCTTTGCATTTTATTAATTACAAAGATAAAAAATGTACAGCAGGTCAATGCATTTAATGCAGCT
Organism: Nestor notabilis; assembly: GCF_000696875.1. Classification (NCBI taxonomy): domain Eukaryota; kingdom Metazoa; phylum Chordata; class Aves; order Psittaciformes; family Psittacidae; genus Nestor; species Nestor notabilis. The sequence goes on from NW_009918762.1 coordinate 23,618, forward strand.
ACACACAGTGGAAGTCAAGCAGAAGTCCACCCCATATTTGATGGGATAGCTATGCATCCTCAGTCTATTTCTTATTCCTTTAATATTTTCTAACAGGAAGTACTATTAATGACTAGAAATACCAACTTTGTCATTAGACAAGCGTTCCATCAATATTTTGTAAGCACTTACTCAGGAAACACCTTTTCAGCAATAGCAGAGATTTTCAGTCATAAGCAACACCCATCTTTCCAGTCATTTTTCACTGGATCATTTTCCTTTAATGAATCCTTCTTAACAAAGATGTCTTTAACATCAACGGAAATAGTTGAGATATGCTAATTTAGAATATCAGAAGAAACACAAAAAAGGCTCAAGATGTAACTAGAATGTAGGTTTAGACAAGGATGAGAAGTACTAGACACTGCCGCTTGCCTGAATTTTTACAATTATTTCCCCTCTGTTATTACTTTCAGTCATATATAGTTAAAAAAAATAACCAAAATTCAGCAACGTAGCACTACCAGCACCACTATATCACCCACTCTTTGCTTAGGGACAGACTCCTTGCGTTTATTTTCATTAGGGGTCCATTGACTTTACAATCCCAATCTGGAGGCCATGTCTGAAAACCACCATAAGCAAACTTCTACCAGTCTCAGTTCAGCAGTTCTTACAATGCTCTCAGGAGCACATCAGTTACAACTCACTGGTATCCACTGCTGCCTTTCTCCCACCGCTCTCCACGGGCTTCAAACAGGCATCATCTCTAACCTCTGCCACTACAAAAGCAACAGAGGCATATGCACACATAAATACTTCCTTCTGAAGGACAAAAAGCAGAGTTGAATGATACAAGGGGAGGCCAGACTTGATGACATGATTCAGTGAGACACAGCATATGAGATGTTTTTTTTGATAGATAAGGTTACAGTTATCGCTACCTAATAATTTTGGTACATAATATATTAGAACAACGCTATGTGTTACTATGCTACTGCTCATGACTAAATCATAAGGCATGATAAACGTGGAACACAGCTTACAAATGAGGAAGAAGAGACCTCATGAGATCAGCATCATAAAGGCTGTCAGAGTATAGCTCAAGTCCTTGAAGAATTTTTATTGGACAAGAAGCAAAGATTTGTCTGTTAAGTGGTATTCATGAAAAATAAACCATCTGTGCACCTGCTTAGGTACCCTAAAAACTTGTCGGTAGTGTTTCATCACTGGAAGATTCCCTGGGAAAACCATAAGAAAGCAATGCAGTTGAAACACTGAAACACGATGAACAAGTCACTTTTAGAAGTAAAACCTCCTCCTCACCACCACCATCTTATGCAACTGATCTTCAAAGCACTGAAATAACCATCACAAAAAAAAAAAAGCCAACCCTGAGGTCAACTAGATAAGCAGTATTTTGAAAGATTGACTGTCTCCTGTGCTTATGAGAGGATGAGGCTTTAAGACAGGGTTGGGTTGTTTCCAGTAAGCAGAAGAGGCACAAAGCTTTATATTTATGAAAAGCAATCAGGGACTCTGTGCTGGGCTCTTCTGCAAGGAGGTTGTTCCCAGCTGTTCACAACAGAAATACACAGTTATGACTTTATTTTGTTAGATTTTAAACAGATGCAGCAAACTTACACACACGGGTGCATGCCAGTTTCTAAACAACCTTGGTCTTCCCATTGAGATAGAAAAGTTCATATGAAAGACAAGAAAATGACAAAACAGAATTAAGGTAAAAACCTTTAAGTTCAAATATTTTAATATCACAGCTATCTTTAAACCTAAAGCTGAAACATAACAAAATATTAAACGGGAACATAATTTTGTGAACTGCACTAGTCACTATCACTACATTATTACGATAAACTTTGTATTACTTAGCTTCCATTATACTTAAGCAAACCATCAACAGACCATAGTGGTATGGCACAGTACATCAATATTTATGTTTCTAAATATTTTCTTTCCC
>NW_009918762.1:25605-27673 GCF_000696875.1 Nestor notabilis
TTCCACTAAGGCAATTTGAAGATAACGTTTTCAGTGTAAGCATCCATTAAAAATAAAACAATAACAAAAACAAAACCACGAAAACTAGCAATGAGTCAACAATTCAGAAAGAAAAAAAAAAACCAAAACCCCACAAAAATCTTCCTCCAAACATTACCTCTCTCTGATATACTTTCATACGCACGGATTTGGGATTTTATTGTCTCAGTGATACTACTGTACTTTAAAACCTTTCAATAACTTGGATCATAAAGCTTGTTTTTCTCTTACCAAATGTGCAGCTCCTTCCTCAAAAACATGAAAGGATTTTAGTTTTTCCAGAGCCCATGAGTCATGGACTCCTCTGCTTATGCTTCAAAGGGTGAAAGAACTAATCTTTTGGGGAAAAGACAAAGACCAAGAAAGCAACACCTAACACGGCACTGAGGCTGTACTATTCCCAGGCTACACACGGCAACAAATTACTCTCTCAAAAGAAGAATGCAGGTCTTACATGAAGTGGAACAATTAATTTCACGCTTGTCAGCCCAGTCTCAATAGTGTGTTGATTTGAATCAGATATTTGTGGCGCATTACTGCATGCAGCGGACAGTCTTGATGCCTCCTGAGCAGACAGATTGCAATGATGACTATCATTGTAAAACAATCCATCAATAAGAGTAATTACAGTATTGACCAAAATGGCTCGTTGTTTCGTATCAGAATCAATTCTCAGGAGTTGCCAGAAACAGAAATATCTAATGGACTATTCCATCACTGCAGCAACTGAAACAGCTAATATTCTGGAAAGCTCTTAATAATTACTCATTGACTCTAGATTTCTGCTTCAGTGGTTAACTATACCCTGCTTACTGTTGCTTGAAAGTCAGTCTTAGTGGTAGAAATAAGATCCCAATGTAAATTTATAAAGTGCTAACATGTGCAAAAAAAATAAAAATCAAAAACACCTAATATAATTTCACTGTGTTCTTCTAATGAAAGAATCTAATTATATTTCTTATTACATTGTTTCTGGGTGAGAAACTGCATTCTGGATGCCGACAGCTCATTTTACAGTGGCTGCTCTTACAGTACTCTACAACAGGCAAGGTGGAATGCATTATGGCTCTTATTGTAAACAACAGAAAGTATAATACCATTAATGGGATATTTTTATGTAAGTGTCACTCACTGACTTACAGGCAGTGTTGAGATAGCATCTGCTCTTAATGCTGCACTATGAAACCTAGAAGATAGCATAGAATCATTTGGGCAGAAGACCTTTGAGATCATTAAGTCCAACTATTAACCCAGCGTTGCCTAAGCCCGTCACTAATGCCCCCAAAGTGCTGCATCCACACATCTTTTAAATACCTCAAGGGATGGTGGCAGCCTGTTCCAAGGCTTGGCAATTCTTCCAGTGAAGAAATTTTTCCTAATATTCAATCTAAACTTCCCCCGGTCCAACACCACCCCTTGTCCAATCGTTTGTTATTTGGGAGAAGAGACTAACACCCACCTCACTACAACCTCCTTTCTGGTAGTTGTAGAGAGCAGTAAGGTCTCCCCGAGCCTTCTCTTCTCCAGGCTAAACAACCCCAGTTCCCTCAGCCGCTCCCGATAACGTTTGTGCTCTTGACCCTTCATCAGCTTCATTGCCCTTCTCTGGACCCATTCTGGCACCTCAATGTTTCTCTTGTACTGAGGAGACCAAAACTGAACACAGCATTTGAGGCACAACCTCACCAGTTCCCTGTACAGGGACACGATCATAGCCCTGGTCCTGCTGGCCACACTGTTGCTGACACAGGACAGTATGCCACTGGCTTTCTTGGCTGCCTGGGCACAAGCTCGTGTTCAGCATGCTGTTAACCAATACCCCCAGGTCTTTTTCCTCCAGACCCCTTCCCAGTCACTCATCTCCAAGCCTATAGCATTGCATGGGGTTTTTGTGACCCAAGCGCAGGACCCAGCACTCTGCCTTGTTGAACCTCACACAATTGGCCTGTTCCAATCCCTTTGTAAAGCCTTCCTACCCTCAAGCAAATCAACACTTGGCAGTGGGATTGAGCGTGCCCTCAGCAAGTTT
>NW_009918763.1:0-34173 GCF_000696875.1 Nestor notabilis
GTTGCCGGCTGGGCTTAAACCACGACATAGGCCCAACAGAATTGGTTGTAGAAAGCCAACAGAATCATCAAGTTACATGCTAATGGCAATACATCATCGTATGCACTCACTGTACCATGCACAAAATGTTGGTAGAACATTTTATATGTGGTTTATGGAAACAGGGGATCAAGAACCTCCTCATGCAAGGTGTCAAGTATTTGAATGAGATACCTGAGGATGTAAATGAGTGTAATTGGTCTCAGTTAGACATTCAGCTAAGATCGGAATGATTCTTTCCCTTCCAAGTAGAATTCATGAAATCATAGTGCTACATCACTGATTGAGTTCTAAAATTTACTAGTTATATCTTCTAAGCTTGTATGGTTGAGTATCTGATTTTAAATTAGTCTGTCTATAACCAACGAGTAGATAGACATAGTCAGTCAAATCTGCCTTTTATTTACAAATGACCTACAAACAAAATCTACCCCTCTCTTTCATCCTCAACAATGCTTTGAATTCTGATGCACATTTGCACTGTTCCAGTGGTTCGGTGGTACTGTACTAATATGTGTATTACCTCAAGATCTACAATGAAACACTTTCTTACTTATTTTAGCTGTCTTGTAAACTAACCTAAGATTTTATTTCTTTTCTCAAGAGGTGTTCTGTACAATGGAAGGATCACATAGTGTCAGTGTACAATGCTTCTGCCTGTCAAAGTCTTGCAGAGCTTACTTGATGCTGACATGTTGCATCAGCAGTGTAGCCTGTTTGGTTTGAAATAGCAAAAGATAAAAGCATTTATCATTCAACATAGTAGTTAATATCTACACATACCTAAATAGCCAGCATACCTCTGATGTAAGAGGCTATTATAGATGGAAAAAAATACTGGAAAGAGTATAGAAACTGGCATGCAAATAAAAACAAACAGCAAGATAAGTGAATGGTGGGGAAAAGTACATGTCTGTATAGACCGGTTGATATGACTGTGCATGAACACACTTTCATACATATATACAAATATTGCTTTGAGTGGGAAAATTCAGAATACAGTAGAGGCCTACTCATTTATACATCCTGCAGCTTGATACTTATGCAGGCTGTCTATATGGAATATAGACAATGGAATCAGTGGTCAGAAAAAGATTGAAGATACAAGCTTACCTTGTCAGTTCTCAACTGCTAAAGATCTTGTGCAAAGAAATCTCATTTGTTGGATGAATATTTAAAACAGATAGAACCATTTCTCAACATGCAATCAAACCAGACCCTTGTAGACTTAATTATGAGTGACAGCCCAAGTCAGAACTTCGGTGCTGGCTCACTTCACTCCTTCATCTGTGTACCCTAGGGGATTACAATTCTAATGCCTCTGTCACTGAGGAAATTACATGATTAAACTAGCTTTTGCAGGAAAATCCATTACTCCTTAAATTTTTAAGTTTACATTTACATCCCAAAGCATCCTTGGGAATTCATATTGAAATGACACATCTACAACATTATTAATATTACTTTCATTTTTCATTACCTTAGAAAACATGCTTCTACCTTTCTATTCTTGTCCCTCCATAATATCCCCAAAATAGGCACCTGTGCTTTGTTACTTTAGAGTTTACTTTAATGCTTCTGATAGAGCTGATGTTATATTTACATGATCAATCTGTTCGTATGCAGATAAGAATTATCTCTGTTTCAGAAATGTCATATACACCTGTGTATTCTACCTCTTATTTTATGATTATTCTCTCAGTTACTATCATCCATTTGTGCGTACACATGTACATGTGTGTGTGTTTAGTTACATATAGGGATGGATGTGCGTGTGTGTGTGTGTGTGTGTGTGTATGTATATAATAAAACTTCATTTCTTGCCTGGTCAGATTTTGTTATGCAGTTCCAATTTATGCAGTCTAATGAGACAACTTCTAGCAGCAATCATGTTGACAGTAAAAGTAATAGCTTTACAAAAGCAGTAACCTGTTGCTGTTCATTGCTATATTGAAAAATGGATGCTCTGGTTTGGAGCACATCTTTTTATTGAGCAACTACACTCCATGATGGAAGATAGGTGTGAGAGACGAACATTCCTAATCGCCAAATGTTCTGATAAAGGGGACCAATTAATCTTTGTCTATTATAAATGAAGATACGAATTAACTCCTATAAATTAGTGTGAAGACAAAGTTCAAATAAAACTTGACAATATTAAAGTTCTTTGCAACTCTCATGCACTGTACAAATTGCTTTGCATTCATGTCAGCCTATGACTTAAAACTATTTTTGAGATCTGATATGTCAGTAATGCTGAGAAAAGCTGAAAACTATAAATTACCCTGGCAGTGACTATTACCTAAACCTCACTGACTAGTTGCATTTAGATTAGTTCATCTTTTCATGTAATTATGTGAAGGGAACTTACCTTAACACAGTCACCTCTATGGAAAAGCCAGCTGTTTTTGCCCTAGCCACTAGTGCACAAAGGACGCGGGAACATCAAGAGCTCATAGCCTGATCTGTAGCAGGTCAGCTTTTTGGCTGACCACACAAGTGGTTAAGAAGCTTTTGGTTCATTGACATTATGGTCTTAGTCTTTATGAACTAGACTGATGCAAAGTGCTCTTCTCTGGCTTTCATAATGCCATAAACAAAACTCACTCATTTGCTCATTTGTTTCACAAATCATGGGTGATGATTAAATGCTGTGTACTTCTGAGCTCCAAGTGAAGTCAATTAATGGGAAAATTAAAACCACTACCTTCAAAGAAAAATCAAAAAAGAACAAGAAATTCATTCTTTTGTAATACGTATGATAGGCTTTTCAGGGATTCTCTGGGTAACAATATTACTAAGGGATTAAAAAGACAGGCCATCAGACTAAAACATTCATTAAGATTAGATGCAGTACAATCCACAGGTGATATTCATTTCACTTGCATGAGGTCAGTTATCAAGCTATATGCAAGAGAAGCCTGGAGGCCACCAAGTACCTCATTTTATCCTTCCAACCCTCTGCCTAAGCTGCAGGATACAGAGCTTCCCTAGAGCCATAATCTCCTACTTGCAAACTTTAAAGAATAGCAATGCATTACTCAGAGCCCTGGGACAAATGGACTTGTATGAACCTGCCTCCCTTAACAGTACTTCTACCTGTGCCTCTCCTGGGGTTGCACAGATACACACAAGCAGAAATGGAACATGACCCTGGATGGTTTATCATTCTTTTTCGTGCCAGCAGACATTTTTGGCTAGTAGAATTATGGGATAATTCATGCCTTTTTTAATCTTACAAATTCTTTAGGGTGGATTAATAATAAAGAGATGTTGAGCAGGTGGAAATTTTATGTTGTCTAAAAAATCTGTTTGGTACTATAAATTTACAAACAATACCAAGGATATTCTTTAAAGCCTACGTAGCATGATCAGGAACATTATCATCAAACAATGCCCACCAACCATTCAACTTATGAAAAAAATTTTTTCACTAATATTTACTTGAAATGTATTTGTTCACTAATATTTAGTTGAAAAAATTAGTTGCTATTTCAAAAGCATTGCCAGTCACCGAAAGAATAAACTGACCACCTTTTTTGCTTTCACTTGCATTATAGAGTACCATTTTTTGATGCAATGCTACCGTTGCATTTATGTTTTGCTTACAAATCACCAAAAAATTCACAGGAGCCTAAAAAGAAAATCCCTGTCATGTGGTAAGCCCTAGTCAATGGTATGTCATCCACTCTAAGTCTCAATTTAGTTTAAAAAGGCTTAACAACTGTCAATTTGAAGAAACAGGTTTGGAATAACAATGACCATCTCATCCTGTTTATTGATTTTAGCAGTTTTATTATGGTTTATCCAGTGTGCTAAAATTCAGAGCTTCCCCAGTAGCTTTCAGATAAACTTACAGAAAAACTTTAGCACAAGGGTATGGATTTATAATACATTTTACCTGGCTATCTATTAACAAAAACTGTTCAACAGTAGTTGGTTCTCCTTATTAGAAGCATTGTCAACTATGAAGCTATAAAATAAAGACTACATATAGTCAGTATTGGCTTAAGAAAGAAAGTTTCTCTTTAGTACAAAACTGGAGGAAGGGTCTGGTTATCTTATGGTTGACCTGAGTTTCTAACCTGTTTCCCAGTATCACTGAGTTCTCAATCTGGAAAAATTCATGACTTTCACTTACATATCATAATGGATTAGTTACTCCTTTTTCTGTAGATTGTGCATTTGCATTACTTGTTTTACCAAATTTTTCTTTGTGCCATCAGAGATCTCAGGGTTTTTTCTGAGTTCAATGTACATCTTCACCCAGCCACTGATGTCTTGTCATTTCTGCAACACCTTATAAAATGGGAGAGTGCAACAGAAATTTCATTATTCCTTCACCACAAAGACTGAACTGTTCTGGGCAATTTGTTTTAACAGCAGAGGACAAGGTGTGAAGAAATGTCTTTTGGACTGGCAGCTTTGAACACTGACACAGTTACAGTGACGAACGAAAAGTCATTGGGAATGAGGAACCAAACATCAGGAGAAGCAAAACCAAGTGAACTATAATAATAAAGATTTCAACAGATTCCTAAATCAGGATTGAAGGTGCAAAAAAAAAAAAAGGAATAATACAAAAATTCACATCTGCCAAAAGGGGTTAGCTGCCTTCTTTTATAATGTTCATGTGAAATCAGCAGTACAGTATCAGCTGAATGCAGTAGTTATATATTTGCCATTTAGGATTTATGTCATGTTGTGTCCTATCCATCAGCTTGGGCTTGAGAGCAACTGCTACAACATAAATCACCACCAAATGTTTGCATAAAAAGTAGGAGGCATTTTTCCTTTTTCTTTCTTGTTTTGGGGAAAGAGGGGGTGAGGAAGAGAAAGGGAATGGGATTAAAAGAATAAAATAAGGAAGAAAACAATCTTTAAAATTTTATATTATTCTCAGCTTTCACAGCACAAGTGTTTGCAAAGTTTTATGGGCCACCTAACCTTTTGAAACCATGAAGCAACAACTGTGCAACCTCTGTTCTGCAACTGCAAACAGAAAGGGAAGAGCATATGCAATTGTTAATAGATCATCTTTTTTCTGGATCGTGTCTATGACATAAGAGTGAATAACTGTTGCTAAATACTCCAGAATAAGCAGCAGGGACAGCTGTTGCTGGTGCCATTGCTACCTAAATAGACGACCATGTAACAGTTTTTATATGTTCGCTCAGGCTCTGATTATTTCCTTTTGTTACTGTTAATCATTTTTTTGCCCTTAGTTTCAGTTTCTGTCTTTTTGCTGTTGCTGTATATTGCAGAGTAATTTGGAGCTCAGAAATGTCTGTGCACTATATATCTATCTGTCCCATACATCCCACAAACTTCTTATCTGATATAAACTTGTTAAAAATGCTAACACTTCATTTACTGCTATCATTTGTCATTGTGCTAAGTGAGTTAGAAATACTTGGACAAAACACATAGCCTCAAAGCTAGTAGAAGTTTATCAGAATTTCCATCTGGATTTCATGTGCCTTGGGTTCAATTCACCCAGTGCTGCCTGAAAGAGAGACAGTGTAACCCAGTCATTGGTCTCCCTAAGTGGTAAATGAACAGAGATAAGAACCTTCCTCCTATTTATCTTTTTCCACTGACTCTAGAGGAGGATTTAATTTTTTGGTGGTGAAGTTATCTGGGATGAAGTTCATCTTTTGATGGTCCATTCATGAAGACCACTGTTTAGACAGCTGTGTCTATCAGGTACTGAAAGACCCTGTAAATAGGCAGGGACAAGATATACCAATACTGCCATCTTCCATCTCTTTCTCTCTGTACTTAAGGTGTTGGTATACAACTTGTATTCCTGCTCATATTTATTAACAAAGCAAAACGTTGATTTTAAATGATAAAGAAGAGATATGTTGGGTGAAATGATCAAAATTTTAATGCACAATGTTACAAATTGCCCTGTTCTATGCGCATTGTTTGTACTTATTTCATTCTATCAATAAAGATCAAAACAAAACTATAAATACAACTTCATAAAATTTGAAAAATAGCTGTTGTACACAACTGTGAGAAATTAAACAAGTGCTAGTAAATATTTCATTACAAATGAAGGGGTTTATGCCATAACTATTTCTTTCTCTAGACTCATCTAGACTTTCATCTAGGCTCATTTAGACTTTCTCCCTATTCTACCTTTTAACAGACAATGAAGCTAAAATAGAGGTTTAGTCTGACAACTGTAGTTGTTAATTTTGGAGACTGAGTTAGAAATGAGATCCATCTTGTTAACAGTGGGGTACCCTTCATCCTGTAACATGATGGAAGGTTGCATGTAGGTGTTTAATAGAAATTTCAATGGATACATTTAAGATAGTTTTGACTAATCTGCTCTAGTACTACTATACATTCATTTACATTTGGACAGTAGAGTTGTTTCTTGAAACTACAATACCCCATTCTGGCATCTTGTGACATTTCCCCCAAGCGTACTTTCTCCTTTTTTTCCACTTTCTACACTCCTATAAGTCTTATTCTCTTATTTAAGCATGGATATGATTTTAACCTTAAAATGTTGGAGAATTTGGTCAGAGATGGAGGAATTACAACAAAAACACCATTCTCACTTTTCTCTCTTGTTCATTCATTCCTTCTGCTGTTAGTGGGCAGCTGGAACAATGAATAGTGCCCAGACTGCTGAGTGCTCTCCTAAGCATGGGTAGCTAATTTCATGACTTGAGATCTGTAGTTTTTCCTATGGTCTTGACATGAATGGCCCTTCAGACTAGAACTACTCTGACTCCAGGACTACATTTAGTTGCAGGAACATGTTCAGCATTTCAACCCTGTTATATGGCTATTAATGTCTTCTCCTAAACTGAATTGCAATGTTTCTCTTCTTGAAAGGTGTTATAACAAAGAAGAAAATTGTAATAAATGTTCACAAAAATAAATGCTTTTTTTTTCTGGGCAGTAATGGCAGGGGGCAGAAAAACTCCTTATGTCAAGTAGATCTAAGATTGCATTCAACAGTTGGCTTCATGAAGCATGTATAAAATATGTGGTAAAAACACAGGAAAACCCACAGGATTCCACAAGTTCCACCACAGGAGTCCTGCATTGTTTAGCAGAAACAGGTTATTTAGACATTGTTTCTACTGCAGGGAGAAGAACAAAGGAAAAGCCAAGACACAGTCTTCATTTCCTGCACAGGGTCTATTAAATATTAAGCATTTGGTTTTCAGATGCAAGAGTTGTAGCAGACAACAAAAATTCTGTACAGATCTGATTTTCATCCAGAAATGTTAGGGTTTTTTTTTTAAGAATTGAGTTACATAATATTTCATATTTACTTTTTGATTAAAAGAATAGATTACAGGCCATTTGAGAGCCAGTAGTAATCTTTCTTATTACTTTGTTCCACTGGAAGAAAAAAAAAAAGGTAGCTAGGAATCTTTTCAGCAATACAAATGATCATTTTGGATAATTTTATGTCACAGATAAACTCCAGTTTGCCAACAGTGATTAATGCAGCACCCTAATTATCCATGTCCCAGTAGTTTCATATCAGTAACAGAAGATCCATAGTTTAAAGCAAAAATCTGATGATGAAGTAGTTACAATTTAGCGTTATTAAGAGTAAGTGAAAGTTTTCTTTCTTTGACATGTATGTGGTGGTAGGGAAGTGTTATCTGGATCTGAAAGCTAAAAAAGTGTATTCTAAACCATGAAGGAACAGCTAATATTTTAAAATGTATGGTTTTGTTTTTCAGAGATGTTTCTCTCACTAAAGGCACCTAGCTGAAAGTTAAGGCAGACATACAATAAACACAAGGTGGCAAAAAGGATATTTATACAAAATTTAAGAGTTTAATGCCAGGAAAATCGAGCCACATCATTGTGTCAAGCACAAGACATGTTAAATCTCCTTGTATCCAAGTATTTACTGCTGTCCATGACCAGCTGAATCCCTTCATTTGCTAAGCCAAATACCTCAGCCTTCATCTGGGTATATCAGAAAAACCTTAGGGTATCTGAAACATTCATACAGGGATGACAAGTATAATACAGAATTTAAGTACACCATTTTAGAGTAGCAGCTGATAGCTAAGCCAGGGCACTGCATAGTGCCTGATACCCCATATACTACAGAGAAGCAATAGCCAGTGAATTTGCAGAATCTTACCACTGTAACCACAAGTAGTGAGACCGCTTCTTTCACGGAAGGAGTTGTGGACTTCAGTTGTCTTTGTCTAGAAGGAATTTGAACCTGTAGCTTCAAAACCCTTGAAAGCTGCCTATCAATACAGTCACTAAGTAGACTAAATGGAAGCATGTGTCACATATCGTATTGAGTCTGGATGCTGATGAATCAAGAATATGAGAGTCAAGGATTTAGAAGGTTAATTGTTGAGAAAACATGACTCTATCTTAATGAATTTAGGAGTTCCTTGGTAAGAGGTAAATTGATGTGCAAAGTATTTATTTCTGGTGAAGTAATCCTGAGATTACTACAAAGCAAATCAGGAATAATCATCACCAAATGACTTTTATTTAAAAGTTTGAAAAAACTGAAAGTACACAAGACTGTGTAAAACCTTGAATACCAACTTCAAATAGGCAAGAAGGCAAAAAAACCCAAAAAAGCTAATGAAATTTAGGCTATCATTATTTCTTCTAAAGACAATTATTGTTTCTGTAGGTGAGTTAAGATGACATTTCAATAAAAATGATACAAGAATCACTAAGAGAAATTCTAGTGAGCAGCTAGAGGTAAGGAAGGACAACATCTTTACGAACAGAAGTTACATGGTTTTATCTTACTATGAAATTCTACTGGTTTATGTTATTTATTTGTCCCTGTCTGGAGTGGAGTAGAGCAGAGCAGATATTGAGGGAGGGCAGAGAAAGGGACAGGGGGTTGAGAATTAAAATAATGTTAGATTTTGCACGGGTTATAATGCAGTATCTTCCAAATATACAGAAGTACTACTATAGGAGTCAACTGCCTCATATAAAACCATGTTTGTCATAGGAAAAAAAGAGACATGAAAGCAGAAATTTAGAGCTCCTTAAGGATATCAGCTGTTAATTCCCACGGACTGGTGTTGTGGAAGACTCAGGTACTTTGCTTATGAGAGAAGCAGCAATGTACTTTATTGATATAACAAAATTTAATGGTAAAAGTGACAGTGGTTTAATGCAATTCAATCACAAAGTTCACTTGATTATTTACTGCATAGAAGACAGGGCCAGACAGAACTGTCAGCGCGAACCTCTCGTTGAGTCATGAGGTTCCGAGAGGACCTCCTTGCTTTCTAAACTCCTCAGAGGGAAGTCTAGGTACAACTGGATCTACTCCTAGTCCCAGATTTTGATCAATGGTTTATGCCCGAAAGAATATATACATATATACAGAATCAGTCCTTTATACGATTTTGTCAAAATTTCAAAGTTTAGCATGCTATTAGTCACTGTCATGGAGGCCAAAAAATTGACTGAGGTAGGTTACAAGTCCCAAAGGAAACTTATTCTAATAAAAAATCATTTAATACTCTGACGTTAGTAAATCATAGGTTCTAGATGTCAAGTGGAATAAAATACTACACAACCGATTTAAGCTTAAATTTTAAAGGGAATTAACACATTTCACTCACCAGTCAAGGTGAGGGCTCTCAACCTCAAAGAGTTACCTCAGGTAGCATCCCAACCCAAGAGGAGAGTCCTTGACTGCAGATCTGATGCTCCATGAAGGACTGACTAAACTCTTGCCCTCCAGCAGGACCCCACTTATACCCTGGTCAGATCTGATCTGTGGTCAAAAAAATGGTCTGAGGGCTCTTGCCTTTTGACCATAGTATGGGTATAACAATTTTCAGTTGTGCAACCCTGTTGTAACTAAAATTGGCAGATTTTGTTTTTACCCAGGCCAGACCAAAGCCAAAGGATACCTTTTAGCACTAGCAGATATATTTTTATACTTGTCCAGAGACCAGAGTCAGCAGATATATATATTAGCAATTATTGTGGCTCAATGGTCTTTCCATTATTGTGGGTACAACTGTCACAGATGGGAATCCAGAGCTTTAGAAAATTACTGCCATTTCATGTGTTTAAAAAATTAGAGAGTATCCAAGGACAAGTACTTCGCTGATGCTCCATGGGTCTGATATACGTGTGTGTGACAGGAAGAGAAGCATTCTCAAGACATAGCAAGATAGTTGACATTTACAGATGATATGCAGGAAAAAGCCATTATCCAAACAAAAGGAAATTATTCCCAGGGCAATTTCTGATGCAATAGAGCCACTTTCAGCAACTATGAGGAGGTGCTTTAAAGGAGTCAACCCAGATGCATATTTTTTTATGGGAGACATTGACAGCTGTTGACAACTGATACTGCTTTTGGATGTGGTATATGCAATAAATTCCAGAAGAAGACAGAAGAAATCATGCCTCCTGCAAGAAGGAAGAGATAAGCCTTCAGAAAAAGAGTGTCCAAATGTGGCAGAAGAATAAGAACTCTAAAGTTTATACTCATCATGCAGAAAGAATCCCAGGTGAGTTCCATATACCCACAGAGTTCCATTATGGTAAGTCTCCTTTTTCTTCAAGACATGAGTATTTTATAATCATCTCAAACTTTGGTCCAATAATCAGGGCTGGCTGTGAGAAAAAAAGTGCTGTATTAAGTAAGTTATGGCTGGTGTACTCTAGACATGACTGCAGAATTCACACAATTGGACATAGAGCCCTGTCACTAGCAGTCATACTCACATTCTTTATTATTATTATTATCTGAAAGGAGAATTGTACTCATGGCTGCAAGTGATACCTCCTCCAGCAGAAAGCATTGCATTTTCAATGTACTTTACCTTCGCTTATGATCACTGATCAGAGAAACTAGAAGAAATTTAAGTCCTTTACATGTATCTAGAAGTTGTAGTATCCCCATGAAGTATTTGATTTCAATATAACGAACTCAAAAGACTGATCTTGGTGCATAGAATCCATAAGTCAGACATCAATATAAGCTGCCTGTGAACTCAGTGCGTTGCAATATGCATACAAAGTGCTTTATAAAGATCAGTTTTACAGGTAAAAAAAAATGGGTCTGGGTAAAGAACCCTACTGAAAAAATGTTGAATATTTTCAAAACAACCAATGTTTTCAATGAAATCAGAGAAAGAATACAAAAGAAGGGTCGTATATATAAAGAACTTGCTATTTGGAACTTGATTGTTATGGCTGTACTAGACGTGCCAGACTCTGTAAAGAAACAAAAGGGTTATGAAATGTTCACTTTGATGCAGAAGGTACAAGAGTTACAGTGACTGATTGCATCAAGCCCATGGGGACCTATTTGAAAAGTGAGCACAAACAAAATACACCCTGCTGCAGTTTTTCTGTGATTGTGTCTCCAATGCATTAAATTTCAATAGATCCTCTTACACACAGCTCATAGAATGAGGAATGAACATTTTGTCTCTTCTTACTCAAATTCTTTAGAATTCCTTTTTCATTTTTCCACTAACTGCTTTAAAAATGTAACATAAAACATACAAAATTTTATTTTGCTATACTATACTATCATTTTATTCCTTTTCATAATGTAACCTCAAGGCTTGTTTAAAAAATGGGCTCGAGTGCATTTGTAAAGTTGTACTATAATGTCTAGGTCAACTTTGGTTTACAGCTGAAATTGGGATTCCGTTTAAATGAAAAAAGAAAAAGAAAAAGAGATGATCATTCTTTTAGTGATCACATTAAAAGAGTGCTCATATCTGAGGAAATTGTATTTGTGTGTTCTGATCTGCCTTCACAATTATGCTTCAAAAACAGATCTGAAGATAACCAATGACTCAAAACCCTTCTCCTCCTAGAGAAAATTATACATTGAAGTCTAGACAAATAGTCTGTACAGTGGATGGGAAACTGGCTGACAGGCCACACCCTGATAGTGGTGATAAATTGCTCCTATTCAGACTGGTGACCTGTCACTAATGGGGTCCCTCAGCGATGGATATTGGGCCCAGCAGTTCTTATCGTCTAGAAGATGGGATTAAGCGTACCCAGATACCAAACTAAGTGGGGAAGTGAACACTTCAGAAGGGAAACCCACACCACAGGAAGACCTAAATAGGCTGGAAAAGTGGGCTAACAAGAATCTCATGAAGTTCAACAAGAAAAGTGTAAAGTATTGCACATAGGTAAACACAATCCAAGAGTGCAGCACAGGCTGAGATCCACCCAGTTGGGGAGCAGCTCTGTGGAAAGGGACCTGGGGGTCCTGGTGGACAACAAGCTCAATTTGAGTGAACAATGTGCTACTGCAGCAAAGCAAACCAACAGGATGCTGGGTTACATCAACAAGGGCATCACTAGTGGAGATAAAGAGGTTGCTATCCCAATCTACTCAGCACTTGTCAGGCCACACCTGGAATACTGTAGTCAGTTTAGTATCGTGGGGGGATTTCTGTCAGAGATATTCCTGAATGCAGGAAGAAATTCAAAGAAAGTAAATACTGTAGAAGAGTCATGATTGGCACATGGCCTGGTAGAATTTACAAAAGGAAGACTGCTAGACTGGAGTCAATGTACCATGGATGAGAACTGAAACACAAACATATATTTGCAGTCTGATTCTGACTTTCATGCGGTCATTTCTCTCCATCATTTGTACCAGGCAGTTAAAGCAGTCTACATAGAGACAACCTCGAGCTAGTAAAGAAAAAATGATTTAGAGACTGTACCAGAGTCAGGAGAATGACAGGAGAGACAGTATTGCAGGGAAAATCTGCCATCAGAGCTACAATGAACTACACTATCAGAAGTTAGTATTTATAGTAAAGAAAACTCCTCCAGAAAGTCACTTACTCAATCACCGTGCATTGCTAACTGAAATTACGAGACGAGACCAATAAGTTAACTATATGAATCTCCCAGGGCAAAATTTAAACCAGTGCAAGAGAGAACATCTGATAAGGAGAAGACTCAATCTCACCTTTTTAAGTCAATTCCCAGCCTATTTACAAAATAGCATTACAGATACTGCCCCCTCACGACTTTTTAAAGAAAGTTAGTAATTTTCAAATATCTTTACACTTTTTCTAAGTCTAGCCAAACTTTGGAGGAACCCAATTTAAACAACCACAAAGCTACCTCAGTATTCAGTATTCCTTAAAATACAACTTCAGAAATTTCTTTTGCTGAGCACTGTTAGAAATAACGACTTATCAATAGACATTACAGCACTGACATAATTTCAACCAGGTATTTCTGGTTATTGCCTAGTTGATTTTTATGAACTTTGGACATTCTTGTCTATCTATGTACATCCTATGTTTGTTCCCTGAGATAAATTATGTGCTTTTTTATTCAGACAATGTGGCTTTGGTTTGTATCTATACAGTGTCTGGTATTAGTCCATTAATGGATGTCACAGAAACCAAGATGATGATAAATCTTTTACAGTACCTATGTTTGGACATTGATGTAGGAGGTGAGACATTGCTAGGCTTAGTTCATTATATATTATGCCAGAGAACAGTTTATTATGTTGCTTAAAATGCAACATGCTACAGATCTCACTAAGACAACACAATTTAAAAAACAAACAAATAAAACCCCAACCAAACATAAAACAACTAACAAGTTTTATTGAGAATAGAAAATCCACCATCTGGGTATTACTGCTATGATTCTACTGATAACATCTATTATAATCCTCTAAGATGATTTTGTCGGTATGATATAGATTTTTGTGCTAAGCTTTTTCAGATTATAGACTATACATAAATTAAATCCATTAATTATTTCTAGTCTTCAGAGCCAAAAAAAAGCCATTGATTTCTTTTCTGTCACTTGTTGATATTCAAAGTTTTAATGAGCAATGTTCATATGACAAATGCATGCTAGCACTTGTAGTTATTTGCAAATATGTAGTGCAAGAAGGCTTCCAATTTTTAATTCTAGTCTACTTTTAAAAAGTTCTATATTCAAGTCTGTGGAAATACGAAATTAGCAAAATCTACCTTTTTACACCTGTGTAATGTGGTACTCCAATAAATGTGTCCTGCATTGCAATATAAGGAGGCATAATTTGATAATGTTGTAGTAGTTACTTCCAACTGCATCAGTTTGACTTAATCAAAGTCTTAAATTAATTTCTTGCCCTTTGCCTACTTTCCAAAAGGAAGACCATTAGGTCTTTGTAAGGAGTGCAATGAGTTTGAAAAGTGTTCCCAAACATATGTTCCCAGATGGCTGGCTGTACTGTTAAAAAGTACTCAAAACAGTCAAAGCAGTCATTCAATAAAAAAAGAATTTCTTTTTTGACCTGCATTTGCATGCATAATTGGGACTCCTGTGCATTTTCATATGCAGTGGAGAATGTTGTGGAAGAGATTTTAATTTATTTTGACAACTTGATTTTATTTGGAAGATAACAGAAGGAGATGAAAAAGGGTGACGGAGAAAGTTAAACCATACAGAAGGTCAGGGGAAAGATCTAGGAACTGATAAATGCTTCTTTGAAACTCCCAAGGAACATCAGACTGTGAGAGGCATCAGACTGCAAAAAGTCAGAAACTCAGAAATTGATCTACCTTCTAATTGTCACTTCACCCATTAGACTGATAGAGGCTGAAATGTCTTGGAGTTACAAGCAGCAACACACAAAGAATTAACATTTGTGATAAAGTCACTTTGGGCAAGATTTAGCTCACCTGACTTTAGGTATGTAATAGTCAATTGTTGAAGCTCTTCACACAGATAACAGAAGAAGAAATACTTCCTGAGGGTGATTTGTTCTGTCAGTCTTGGACACTCAATGAAAACAACCTGTGGGTAATTAACTCTGTTAGACACAGCCTACACAATTACAGTATTTTGCCCAAAGCCTTCTATATTAGATTTCTTGATGAAATGAACCGTTATATGATACCAACAAGAAACACCATGAAAGCAAATAAAAATGTTAATACAGAGCAAAATTGGGATTTAAAAACACATTTGATGAAAGCTTAAACCTTATTTCCTGATTTCTCACTTTTAGTTTCTCTTAAGCACAGGAATTCCTTTGTCCTAAGGAAGGTTAAAGAACAGAATTATGTCAGACTTCAAAGCTAAATTAATCATACATGTAAATTTGTGAGAGTGGAATTGAGATTGGGGGAAGTGGCAAGAAAATAGCTCTAATAAATGATTATTTATGGGAAAAGAAAAAGAATGAGAGTGATACAATGAATTGGTGGTTAAGTTCTTCCTTGTCCTTGCGTCAATAGAAGGCCTGGAGCTCTTTTCTCCACCTGCCACTCCAAAGACAAATGTACATATTTCTGAAAATGCACATATTTCTGAAAATGCACATATTTCTAACAGGTTATGAAATCAATGTTGTTTTTCAGCAACTTGGGTAATGAACAGCGCAGAGGTAACTACAGGATTTTTCTTCCAAAGCATCCCTCTGTTATCAGCACTGTTTTCAGCACAAATCCAAAATGTATCCCATAGTTTCTATGAAAAAAAATTAACTCTACTGCAGCCAAAACCAGCACATCAGTCCTTTTATAAATTCCAAATTGACTGCTATGGAGCCATCAAAAGAAAAAAAGACAAATATCCGTTTCTTTATGATGCCGATTATCATAGAATCATAGAATCATAGAATAGTTAGGGTTGGAAAGGACCTTAAGATCATCTAGCTCCAACCCTCCTGCCATAAGCATAAGTCAAGCAGTACTGTATTCAGTACATTTTAGGTGAATTTGAGACACATTATAAATATAAGTTCTTTAGTTAGTTCATTGTAAGCCTCATTTTAGGAAGGTTCTCTTAAAGCTAAAATAATCACTTTGACTTAGGTTAACATCCTACCATGTCATAAATATAAAATAAATCTTTCAACTTAACTGCCAGTCTCAGAAACTGCCACTATTACTTTATTAATGAAATCCCTGCAATAATGCAAAATTATAGTTAAATGAATGGAAAGGTGGCACCACTTAATTAAAGGGGTTTTATTAGTACTGCATTCAAAGTAGAGTACCTTAATTTTGTTGTGACAAGAATCCTTTTAACTGTAGGTAAAATTCCTGAAATTCCAGTAGTCATAGCATAGTATCTTTTTGTTTATACTATTGAGGATGCAGAGGGGGCATTGAAGTGGTTTCACATAGATTATTAAAGTCAGTGGATATTCAAAAGATTAATTTGCTTTTTAAAAATCCTGCCATAATTTATACTAAATATTAATGGCGTACATCAAGATTAAAGGTATGATAAAGGGAAAAGTAATATTAAATCTGATAAACCATGAGCAATTTGACTTGAATTGTAATCTGCTTTTTCAGGTAACAAGGATATAAAAAGCAGTAAAACACATCTTATACATGAAACAGAGGAGCATCCTATTTACAATACCTTTGAAAGAGCTCCCATTTTGTTCCCAAGTGGCTAAGTGGTATATTGTTTCAATAACATTTTTTGGTCCAAGATTAAAATAGCATTATTAATTATTTCTTTCAGATATCACAGATCTATGGGAGTACTTAATTGCACTGCACAAAGGAATCAGCATATTATTTTCCCTGAAAAAACAGTTCTTAGTTTGTCCATTTCTTTTTTTTGCCTCTTTTCTGAAAGTTGCTGTTCCACCTGGGGTTTTGGGAATCAGGGCTGTTTACTATAATTCCAGCATCTTTTCTTAATAGATGTGCTGGATTTTCTTAATCAAGGGAAACTCTTCAGAAGAATACTATACTAGAATGACTTAACATCTTGGCTAACTCGTAATAATTTTGAGAAGTCTCTTCATATTCTATTGGAATTAACAGGCAACAATATGGGAATGCCTATGAGATTTAATAATCCTAACATTAAGGTTAATTAGAGAAATATTCAGAAAAATGCAGAGAAGTATGCTGCATGATAAGTTGTTCAACTTCATCTGGAAAAAATGAGACTGGACAAGTCTAAGCTAAAGGAAATTAAAAAAAAAAAGCAGCACAACTGTTAAATAAGATGCAGGCTAAAGATAACTATTTTTGTTAGATCAAGCTTTAATCAGGCTTATAATTGTTTTTCGATATTAACCATATAGGTCAACAGGAATATAAAAATAGAGTAGAGGTAATTCATTCTTCTGAACTAAAAATGTAATATGTTGTGGGCTTGTATTAACATTAAACAAGGGGTAGGAAATGAAACATCATTAAGATTACTGTTTAATTATGAGATGGGAAATCTTTGATGTAGATCTGTGAAAAGATCCTGAGCTTTTAAATACCACCCAAAATCTAGCCTATTTAAAAAGAAATTTATGTTCAAGTTCTCAACCAATTTTTAAGAAACTTCTTTTCAGTCCATTTGTCTAAAGGATGCAAAGTTAGACCAGGGCAAATGGGAACTGAATCTTTTCTGTCACTGAATGATTGCTCTTAGCTTGATTAGTTTCCTCTTCTTCCAGATATGCTTAGAAAGAGAAAAGAGAATGAAAAGCAAATGGCACAAACATCTACCTTTGGAGCAGAGATTCAAGGCATGTATCCCAAACGAAGTGACTCAATACCTAGTAGGACTGAGAACCATAGAGATCTGTGTGATTTAAGATGTCCTACCATCTTCACATTTCTCAGTTGGCTAATGTAGGAGGATGCTTTTTCAATATGTTGTGGGATTGGTGGGTTTTTCTCTAAACATATCCAGCATCTAAATACTTAACCCTTTTCATGCATTAGATGGGGAGCCTGGGTACCATTTTCAGGCGTGTGGATTCTATTTTTAAAAATCAAACTCTGAAATAATTAGATTTTCTGTATAGATGTAGTACCAATGGAAAACCACAAGTTTTGACTTAGTAACAAATAAAACAACATTCATTAAGAGCACTGAAACCATGTATTCTGTCAGACGATATGAAAAGATCTGATAATACTATCTGAACGCAGAGCAAGGAGAAGGATAAGAAGGAAGAGAAGGAGAAGGACAAGGACAAAAAGCAAAAGAAAAACAAGAAGAAGATCAAGAAGACAAAGACAATGACATAATGACAATGATATCCACAATGACAACTTCAATAGAATTGAACTTAATTGGCTATCAGGATTGCTGGATGGTTCTGTACAGCTGAAATTACAAATTTGAGAAGCAATTGGACATTATCTTCCAGACAAAAAAACTGTTTATATATTGCCAATTACAAAAATTACATCTGTCCTACATAGAAATGGAGAATGTGCTCTATGTGCTGCACAAAAGGATATGCCTAACCTCAAGAAACCAGCAGTTTCAGTATAAAAGAGTTAACCTTTCATATGTAAAAGGCCTTATCCTAAAATTTTCAAATGTGTAAATCTCAAAAAAATATCCCATAATTATTACTGACCTGAGTAAATGTTACAGAACTGACTTCTGACATAAGGGCGTTTTTCTAAAACCCACTGAAGAACGTTTCTGGACATCAACAGATTCTGAATTACGTCTTTAGTGAGTACTGCTCTGAACAGTTGTCTAAAAATAGGTAGAGAATATATGTTAAGAACATAAAGCATACACAGTGGAGTACCACTTCTTTGCTTTATACTCTAACTGGCCTGATGTTTCACAATAACTGTCAATGAAGAACAAGAATAGAGGTGATTAAACAGAAATGGCTTTGATATAATACTGCAAAGAAAAATCCCTTCTTATGATTGGCTTTTATAATTTATTTCCCAGAAAAGGATTACTAACATAAGCAGAAAACTTCATCACAGCTTCTAAATATTAATAGGCTACTGAAAACAATAATAAAGACACACTTAGGTAGAAAGTGACCAGAGAAATCAAGAGCAAATATTATAGCTGCAACTTTCATCAGCTCCTCATATAATTCCAGTTATTTTTGAAGTATGCCTGCACTTCACTTTAACATAACAACCATTTATATCCAGGAATCATTTATGTATGAATTGTCCAATAGGAAAATAAAGGTATAATTATAAAGCATAAAGATATCCATTGAACACTTTACTCACTATATTACAGACAAGCCTAAATACCTTGCACTGGATATTCCTAACAATACAGTATCTTAGATATGCTTACACACTCCCTTAATTGAAATATGCTTGGGCCAAACTGATAAAATCAAGGAAAGCTGAACAAATATTTAGCTTTGGGACCTTTAAACTGCATCACATCACTTTGTTCTATTTGGAACACAAAGCATGTAAGTTTTGTACATTTTGCAGCTTTCAATTAATGTTTTTGAAAAAGCTTAAAGTATAACAAATGTTTAGAAATTAATTTTTCCAAGACTGCAATTTAAATAG
The DNA here is from genome assembly GCF_000696875.1 of Nestor notabilis. Taxonomy (NCBI): domain Eukaryota; kingdom Metazoa; phylum Chordata; class Aves; order Psittaciformes; family Psittacidae; genus Nestor; species Nestor notabilis. The sequence continues at coordinate 19,305 of NW_009918763.1, forward strand.
CAAGAGATTTTTTAAATACACCTACCAACTTTTGTGTAAAAGGCTTTTGCAAGTTGAGATTATCATTACTGATAAAATAATCATCATAGGTATTTTCAAATAAACAGAATATTTCATAACATGAACAAGCGCATTCAAAATTGTGAAGAAAAAGTTCCAAAAGCAATGCAAGCAAGCAACATCATAAACATCCCTTAGCAGTTAAAGTAAAGCTTGAGAAATATGAAGAAAAATAATTCAGATCATCAAGATGTGATAAAAGGACTTAAAATGTGTGGTGAATCATAGAGTTATGTATGGAGACAGGTAATATATGACATGCATATAGGACTGAGGTAGCTGAGAAAAACTGCTAAATGGTACTAGAATAATAGACAAATGTATCAACTTATTTTTGTGTCTTAGAAAGCAAACACAAGCAACAAACATGAAAGAATCACAAACGGTACGTGCAGTATCAAGAGATTTATTATTCTTCTAAAAAGATTAATTATATTTATAATTTCCTTTGAAAAATGTATTTCGGAGACTGTCTCAGTGTGAAATGAGAACCACAATACAGTGCAGACACTCTCAAGCATCTCACTAACCAGAAGGAAAGCTTGTCTTTCTCCCTGCACAAATGCCTGGCTGCATGTCTGTAAGAGGGATTTCCCATGTGAAAATTATTCTCTCCAGAAGATAAAGCTTCTTTCTAATTTTCAAGACTTGCTACCTAGTGCCCAACTTTGTGAACTTTTTATATCATATTATTCTCTTATTTTCTTTTTTTCCATGAAGAATCCCTCAGATCACAATAAATACTTTTTGAACAATTGTTCTAGCTAGACTTGTCCTGGAAGTTTCCACTGACTGAAAGTAATAATCACATGATTAAAACCAGGAGTGATTCTGAATAATCTGCTCTAGTCATGCCTGAACAGGAGAAAGCAAGGCAACTCTCTGTGAAAATTTTATCCAACTGTCCAGACACAGTCATATGCAGAAAGGTTATAAAAAATGTGTGAGGTCCACTCAAGTCCCAGAGAACTAACTCTTTTCTTCTTTTGAGTAGTAAAATTAGAGAAGACTTCTGCCACCACAGGTGAAAGCCATCCAGCTAAGTGAAAACTTCTTTCTCAAAATGGTTAGTAAAGCAAAGGTAGTTGGAATAGCTCCACCAGCCTCTGATATTTCTTTTATATCTCTTTACCTTTTTGATACCATTTGGAGTATTTTAGTTGCCTTAGAAATACAAAATGTTTTGGTGCTCAAATTATACTTAGAATATTATGCTCTTTCATGAATAAAGGAGGACAAGATGTATGTACCAGATAACCTCATAAGGAAAAGAGAAGTTGTTCACTAAAAGTTCCAGAATTCAACAAAAACTTCAACACTGCATTTTGGAAACTTGCCTGCCTAAGATTAGGTGGATATCCAAAAAATGGATATGCATAATTGAAATGTCTCTACTTTTTCCCCCTTTGTTGTTGTTGTGGGAAAGAAGGTGGGAGAACAGTTGGAGCTCAGAGAACATATGTTGTTTCTATGTAATGCAGCAGGAAACGTTAATTAAGAAAACCAAAAAATCTTAGCAACAGTATCTAAAGTTTAGCTGTTCAGCTTTTTCATATTATCATGCTACCCCAGGCAAAAAAGTTCAAACATGTTCTATTCAGGCTTCTAGAAATCCTCTCACACCTGGCCATAAAAAGGGCAATGTGGTCATCTTACCACCCTTGAGCTGAGCCTTCACTAAAGCTCTGTCACTGTCACAAAGCTGCCAAACAGATTAAGTCATGGCACTTTCAGAAATGCTTTGTAGACTATGTTGATCAAAACTATGAGCTATACCACCGTCTGCAGATCAGGCAGTTTGTGGCCTACCTCTGAGACCAACAGCAGGGCTGGTATGGAGGGAGCTGTGGGGCTGCTGTAGTCCATCCAGTCCTCTGCCTCCTTGCCTCCCCTTTCTACACTGAGTCTGCCTGATCTGCTTCAGTGTGCTAACTGCTGCAAAACTGACAATATTTACAATATTATTATTATATTTTACTTAATTTCAATTATTAAAAAATATTTTTACCTCAACACACAGGTTTTACCATTTTCTGGATTCTCCTCCCCATCCCACCCAGGATGAGGGTGAGCCAGTGGCTGCATTGTACTTACTTGCCGTCTGGGATTAAACCACGACATCTAGTCAAATAAAGGTGCTGGGAATGATGGCTGGTGGTGGGCAGACATGAAGGAAGTCATTGGTCAGACTGCTCTGACTGTCCCCGGAGGACTTCCTGGTTAAGCTTCAGTCCAGTATCAGGCAGTTAGCTGTAGCAGGGTTTGAGGATGTAGCTTCACAGACTTTTTTTCAGTAGTACTGGTGCTTAGACACCCTCCCCTTCCTGGCCTTTCCTGCTTCCCCCACCTTCTTAAGTTGTCATATCAGGTGTGCTGGTACAAGCAGTCTGTGCAGCTTTGCATGCAGCAGACCACAGTTAAAAATAGCTCCCAAAGTTCTGGAGTTTTCAGTCTGGTGTTACAGGATAAAGTTATATGAATACCAGATTTTAGCAGTCCTCCCACCATCCCAGCCTGCTACTTTTCATTTCCAAGAGATAGTTTAGGTCATCTATTTTACAGTCTAGCTCCAAATAAGTTCTGCTCTGCACAGTTCAGGGCAAGCTGTGAGCTTCAACAGTATGTCAAGACTGTATAAAACGGAACAAAGAAGGACTAAAGTTCTACACCAGCTTGTGTCAATGGCAGTGTAACATTGAACAGTGTTGTTCATGCAGGCTCATTTCCTACATCAGTTCAAACTAATATTAATAATGGAGAACTTAAGTAGCCAAGGTAAGGATCCATCTTCCCTTCAATCAGTTCTGTTGCAGATGATACATCTGTGGTGAGGCAGGTGTGAGGTTAAACACTGAGAATATAGTATCCTGAACTTATAAACAAGGTTTTCCTATGCTTGTCTCTTGGAGCTTTCAGGCACTTAAAGCTTTAGATAGAAGCTGGGACAGGGCTTTCAGCATCTAAATTTTGTGTATATTCCTTAAGGGTTCCTCAAGGATCATTTAAGTATTTCCGTATCATTTAAGTATTTCAGCTTAAACTTAAACAGGGGAAGTTTAGATTAGATATAAGGAAGAAGTTCTTTACAGTGAGGGTGGTGAGGCACTGGAATGTGCTGCCCAAGGAAGTTGTGAATGCTCCAACCCTGGAAGTGTTCAAGGCCAGGTCGGACAGAGCCTTGGGCGACATGGTTTAGTGTGTGGTGTCTCTGCCCATGGCAGGGGGGTTGGAACTAAATGATCTTAAGGTCCTGTCCAACCCTAACTATTCTATGATTCTATAATCTCTGCATCTCATTTAATAGGAAATACATTTTTTCTTGACAACACCTATATGCAGGCAGGAAGATGAGAATAATTATTAGTCTGCTCAAACTCTTTATGCGACAATAGTATTTCAAAATATATTAATTCGTGGAAGTCCAAGTAGTTTGTGGAAACATTCATTTTGGTGAAAAAATTCAATAAACTGTTGAAAATTTTTTTTAGATAGCATTGAAATATTTAATTCTGAGAAGGTCAGGGCACTTTCCCCTGACTTTTGCATTTTGACCTTGATGTTGTTTTGTATAATTAGTATGAAGATAAATAAAAGCTGAAGTGTTAAAGTCAAAAGAAAGTGCTATGGTGCACCAAAGAATTGCTTTATGCTTACCAAAGTGAAGCAGGACCATAAAACTTTCTGACATTTCTCAAATCACATAGAGGGAAATTCCATTGATCAGAAAAAATTTACTTGTATTCCTACTTATCGTTCCACTCAGTCAAAACAAAATGTCAGAATGTTACACTTTCTCCATGACCATGAAGTCTGCCACCATTTTAATATGGTTACATATGATGCAGACAGTGGGCTTCACAGGTAAATTATGCATTGATATATTAGGTATGGTTTCTGATCATGTACTGTGGATGTGTATGTAAGCTGCATCATTAAAACTGGTGACAAAGTAGTTTGCCTTCTGGGCATGTAAGATTGCTCTTCTGCCTCTTTTTTATGTAGTTCCACAATTTGAAGTATCCTTCATTACAGCCTGATGCAAACTCCTACACAAAGGTATAAAATAAAGAGAAAAGGAGCATCGGGGCAGTGGCTTTTGCAGAAGAAGAGGTCAATTATATAAGGACTTACCAGCTGAAGAAGAGCCAGCTGGTGGGAGGGATACTGCAGAAGTTCATAAAATCATGGCTGGCACGGAGAAGGAATTAGAAAATACTGGCACCTGTTCCTCACAATACAAAAAAAAAGGACAATTGATATAGAATATTTTTTTACACAGCAAATTTAATTGGGAGTTCATTGCCTTTCAATGCTTTATGTAAAACAAGAATAAATTGTTCCATAAACAATTAGAAAATGTCTCTCATGGAAGAAATGTCTGTCAAGAGCTACTAAACACACATGAAAAATGTAATCTCTGTCTCAGATAAGTAAGTTGATAGCTGGAAGCTGAGAGCAAATATTTTGGGAAATGTTCTGCACTTAGCTTGTTCTTACTTTCTTTTTGTAAGCACCTGCTACTAACTTCCTGAAGATGATAGAGGCTCTTGGTTGCTCTCAGTATGGTTCTTCTAATATTCTGTGGGACTAAAGCTCTTTAATACAGAAAAAAAAAAAAGATCAGTATACTATGATCACTGGATAGCCTGCATATAATTCAGAACCTTTCTGACAAACATGAATGGTTGGTGTTACTTTGGAAAATAAAATGCTATCAACTTGTCTGTGTGTACCAATGATGAAAGAGGAGTGTCAACTTTTCATGTGAAGAAGTGTTTCCCTTCTTTCGCTTACTTGTTCTTAGCTAAATGACTACTTTCCTTTATGCATCAAAGCAGCCACAGACATCTCTTGTGAAAGTATGCTGTTAAATGCATTAAATTGTTGGATATTCAAATGGAACACTCTCCCTTTCAGAAGTCACATGTACCTGTGTCTATCAAAATTAAAAGAACGAAATCTTTCAGCAGAGACTTTTGTTGATAATTATTGAGAAATTAGATGTACCAAGTTCAGCGGGTAGTTCACTGAAACTGCAAAAATGTCCCTTTTCCTCAGGTTACAGCTGGTACAGTGTGAAGTTATGAAAAAACCCTCTTGAATGCACCACGCTGTGCCAATTACCATAGTCCTTCTAAAGCTGTTGCAAGTGATATAATTAGCAGTGCTAGAAAGGGCATTGTCTATGAGATCAGTTTAACCATGCTGTTGTTGTTATAATCACCATCATACTTCTCTAAAAGTTAAATTCTTTGCACTTTCGTCTGCCCCCGTTCATGATGCTTATTGAAATTGTTTATGATTATTTATCATGCGTAGATAAGCAGCTTATCTACACATCCACAATTTAATAACAGAAACCATACCTAGAATATCATTGCATTATTTACCTGTGGAGCCAACTGTCTGCATAATACCTAGCCATATTAAACTCCTTGCACTTTCTTCTGCCCTTTCTCCTTTCTAAATCTGCAAATATGAGCTCTGTAGTCAGTATGTGTACTGTTTGCATTTCTGTAAAGCTAAAATAAAAAGTACTTCTGCCTGCTTTCTCTTCCCTCTTTGTACAGGGGACTGAGTTTTAAAGCTAACTATAGGGCATTTTAGTTAGTATGAACGATGGCTACAGAGAATGAGGAAAATGGCCCCATCATTGGAGCTACATCTTCTTAAAAGGAGTGGAAAGTATCTCCTAGGTTGAGGAACTCTGCAACCAATGTTGTTCAGGAAAATTATTAATATCCCTCTGAAACCAATGAAGCTGGCTGCCCTCATTACTTTATTCAGAAAGATATTTTATAATCTCACTTGTTTTAAGGTATAGGAAAGCCTTCTAATTTTCAACCTAGTTTTATTTAGGTAATAACCATTTCTTTTTGAAATAAAAAGCAATTGGACCTTCCACAGAGGACAGAATGGCAGTGCTAACAATTTCACTGAAGTGGCACACTTTATGGCAAGGGGTTGCTATAAATTCTTGTATATACGGCTTTCATGTTTTCTTTCTGGTTTTCTATTTTTTTCTTGTTTTGGTCAAAGTTGGGTTGGTTTGGGGTTTTTTTTTCTTCCTATTATTTTTCTTTTACCATTTATTGGAAAGCCAAGAATAAGCTATTACATTATGACCTTTCTGTAGCATTTTCCATTGGGACATTAATGGTAGGTTATTTATCATTTTGCTAGGAAGGAATAGATTTTCTGTCTCTTCTCTTGGGGAAACCTTGCTTTCACTTGTTTCATTGACTAAGTGTGCTCATTATTTAGTCTCAAGTGTATGCCTGGGGTGTAGCCCCTTAATGATTAAGTTTTCCTGGCAAATCAACACTATGGCAAATGTTTATGGTACTTAAATATGTCTCACAGTTCATTTATTTTTCTGTCCTCTCTTGATTAACTTCAAGGTTGCTTTTTCTTTTGTTTGTTTGTTTCTATACCCACTGGTGACATTTCAGCTGTAGCTTTCACGATTAATTGGTATTGTTGTGTTTTTATTATCATAAGCAACCAGGACAGAGAAGCCCTTTAATGAATAATTTCCTAAGGGTAACTTGCACATGTTACTTGTCTTTCTATCATGAGCTTTGCAGGTTTTACAATGAAACTAGTTATTTAAAATCTTGCGTAGTGCAAAAAAAAACCCCCCAAAAAATTTACACTCTTCCAATATTCCTATCACATACACATTCACACACAATACATATAAAGTATTATTCTAGCATTCAGATCCACTGTTCCCCAGTACCTAACTATTAAACTCCTGTGGAAAACTCCTTTAAAAAGCTGGGCCTCATTTCTTCCCTTGAGACAATGTATATTTTAAGTCATATAAATTATTGGTTTGATTTAATGATGCAATTATTTTTAATAATTTAATGAATAATGTAATTTTATTATCCATCTCACAGTATAGTGGCATGCATTCCAGGTTCCCAGTTATCCTCCTAGTTAGGGATTACATGAGGCCAATAGAGTATTAATTATAAAGATATCTGCTGGAAATGTCTTTATAAAGACAAATCTTGGTTTAAATGCCCATCTCTTTTTCTAGTGCTTTCTACCTCAGACTGATATTCAATATTCATCTTTCTACACTATAGCCAAAATGACCAGCCTCTCCTGCCTGTCAGCACAACTCAACAAAATAGCTTATAGGCTCCCAGCTCTGCAGTGCAAGCTTTCTGTGACATAGGTATATGGCAATGTATTGATAAATAACAGGTCCTGGAAATGAGCTTGCATATGAAACCTGTAATTATCTGCACTACTTAATTTTTAGCTCCCTCTCTCATTGTATTTTTTGGACCGCTGTACCTACTTCGTTACAGGATGAATATGCTACAGATGAGAAAAGCCTACAAGGGTCGTGGATACCAGCTCATATATTCCACGTGGCCTTGAGGTCAGAAATCATTCTCTGGATCTCTCCTGATCAGCATTATAGATAGAGCACAAGTGACTGTAGGTGCACACAATAGTGTTTCAAGGATTCTAAAAGAGTAATGAAAAAGAAACAGTGTTAGAAGGCAAAACAGTAAAATAAATGTAAAGAAAATAGTTTTTCATTGTTTTTTCAATTGAAACTCAAGCTACAAATTCTTCATTGTTTCATAAAATGGTAAGAGGTTTTGATAAAACTGAAAGAGCTGTAATAAGCTACTAAATATTTTTCCACATGAAAAGAATAAGGAGAAACTAATTTGAAAGAGAAAATATAAAACTAATAAAATTTTTCAAAGCACTATTTAGGAAACGTGACACTGGGCAAGATCAAATCCGAGATTAAATTTTTTATTGCTGGAACTAGATACTTCCCTAAGAGGACAGGAAGAAAAAGTATCAAACACTTTCAGGTGTAATCTGCCTTTTTGTTAGCAAAGGCTAGGATTTTTTTTTTTTTTTTTTAAAGCATAAGGTTCATTATTTATTTGTTTTCCTATAAAAAATGCAGCTTTCTTTTAAGAAAAGCAGTGGATTCTGACCAGTATTGGATTCAGATACAGAGTTGAACTCGGTCCCTATCTAAAGGCAGAGGGCAGGAAATGAAGTTGTGTAACCATGACAGGACAGCCACACTGGAGAACCAAGATATGCCCCTTCCTGGCCCCATAAATTGTAGATGATATGTCAGGAATGAATAATGACCATTCTCATCCTAGATGGCAGTTTCTGTATTTTTGCTTACAGTTAGTAGATAAAAATATTTCAAAGGATTAAATACAAGTGTGGGTACTATCTGGGTCTCCATCAGTTGAAGCTGACCTAAGCTGACACTACTATCATATGAAGACATCCCTCCTCTGTACTAGGCCCTTCTTTGTACTGGTCCTAATAGTTACAGTCATGTGGCAAAGTAAATCAGGGCTTGATCCTGGCAAAATTAAACCAGAGAAGAAAATGTTTAGTTTTCAGCCTAGTTCAAATCAGTTTGTTTCCCACAAGTCTCAAGGCAGAGTACCATTTTTGCTGGGAGAGATACCAAGTTACCCTGACTGTGAAACTGCAGCTTAAGGAACAGAAAGTTATCTTGGTCATCAAAGACTTGACATTGGTTGAAATAGTGAAGTGAAAACATCTCTATATAGTCACAGTAAAATGTCTTAACATTATAATCTTATGAGGCATCTGATGCTTTCCTCTGGACAAAAGAATAAGACTGTTGCCTTTTTTAAAAGAGTATAGATTGTTTGGCATCTCTCAAGCAGTTTCTAAATCAATAACTAAATCCTCAGACTTCTGTGGTTTCATGGTAGAGTGAGATATTGTACCTAGCACGAGAAATAATCTTCATAGAAGCTTCTGCACACAGCATGTGCTCTGGTCAGGTAAGCCTAGACAAATTGATGCAAGTCTACAGACAAGAAACCTACTGATCAACTGCAGTCACACAGCATAGATAATTTGATTAATTATTTATTCTAGGATATAAATTTTTTGCCAAATAAGTTGCAAATAATCTTAGTGCAAAATTGTTAATACTGGCACCAGGTTATATTTCTTGCAGAACTTAGCACTTAATTCAGTTTAAAACCAGGTATTCACCAAAGAACTAAACATACTGTAGTCATTAATCAGAGAAAAAATCAGTTACTAATGGTTAAGTCAACTTCATAACTTACAAGTAGAATATGCGGATTTATCCTCATCAAAACTGAAATGTAATAGAGGGTTTCTCCAGTACTTTTTTACAATTATGCGCCATTCTAAAAGAAGAAATATATTTAAGCAGTAAGATTTTTTTGAACATGTTGTCAGTATGTACATTAAAGAAACTACTTAGTGATTTATGAAGATGGATGTTCGAGCGATTACATGACTGTAGCAGTAATTAGGACAAAGATTTACAATATAAAACAATTTCAGTAGAAAAGATTTTTCTCAGAGTTGTTCTGTCTACAAATTTTTTTAGTGTAAATTTGAATGGCGGTGGAAATATTTGAAATCTCTTTTGCACATTGAAGACACTTATTTCTGAGATGGCTTATTTTTGAAAGGTTTTACAATAACCTGTAGTTTCTATATTGTTTTCTCCACAACCCTTCTTATGTACCGATTTTCCTAAAAAGATTTTGCCACCTTCTGCATAAAACACTACTGAAATTGACAATCTAATGAAAAGGGCTTACTGATTAAAGCATATACCATTGTTTTTCTCTTTAAGTTATGAACAGTATACCTAGCAAAGGGTGAAATCCTTTTCACCAACGGGTGAAATGGATTTAGGAGCCTACACAGTACTGTTTGAACCTCCTTGCACTTAAAACATGGAGGCAGAATGTAATCTAAACCCCAGAAAGTTAAGCTTCCCCTACAACATATTTTACATTAAACAGTCACTTCACAAAAAGAAAAACTAAACCTGAAGGAAGAATCTTAAATCCAGGATTTCCTCTTTTCAAGGGACTAAGCTAAGCAACAAGCTACAGAGCTTGTCTTCCAGATGACTGGAAGAAGGGAAATGTAACCCCCATTTTCAAGAAGGGGAAGGTGGAAGACCCAGGAAACCATAGACCAGTCAGTCTCACCTCTGTGCCTGGCAATATCTTGGAGCAGATTCTCCTGGAAAGAATGCTGAGGCACATGAAAAACAGTGAGGTGGTTGGTGACAGCCAGCATGGTTTCACTAAGGGGAAATCCTGCCTGACCAATTTGATGACCTTCTATGATGGGGCTACAGGACTGATGGACAGCGGCAGAGCAGTTGACGTCATCTACCTGGATTTGTGCAAAGCACTCGACACTGTCCCACATGACATCCTTGTCTCTAAATTGGAGAGACACCAATTTGATGGTTGGCATCAGCCCACCTCACAAGCGTGTCCAGGTCCCTCTGGATGGCATCCCTTCCCTCCAGCGCATCAACCGAGCCACACAGTTTGGTGGCATCGGACCGGCAAACTTGCTGAGGGCGCGCTCAATTCCATTGTCCATGTCACCGACATAGATGTTAAACAACACAGGTCCCAACACCGATCCCTGAGGGACACCACTCATTACTGGTCTCCAACTGGACATTGAACAGTTGACAACAACTCCTTGTGTGTGGCCATCTAGCCAGTTCTTTATCCACTGAGTGGTCCATCTTTCCTAGCTCCACAAGTCTTGTGTTAACTACTGATGATGAAAGACAGGAAGAAGATGAAGACTGTGATCTATTCTACCCTTCAAATTAATTTTGGAATCAAGTGCTCTTAAGGGAGAGATAGGACTTACATCTTTCAGTGTAGGGAGGGCACTGAACCCTAGTATCCAAGTTCCTAAACAAATGCTCTTTCTTATATATAACAAGGTAAAGGTAGCTAGCATTTAGCTACTAGCATATTAAAAATAATCTGCCTATATGACAACCTGCGGGAAAAAAAATCAGTGCCCCTGATGCATATAGGTGTAAAGCCTTCAGCTGTCAGATGGAATTTTGCTTTCTTATGTTACTGTTTGTCCTTAACATTCAATGAAAGGGATGGTGACTGTAGGCCATGGTTTTGAATAGATTATTTTGCCATTATGTGCTAAAAAATGTAGAGATTATTCAAACATCATAAGCCTATTAGTTTTTACACAGTTTTAAAAAAAGCCAGGAGTACATTGGTCTGAGAAAAGCAACAAAAATTCAACCTTTTTAGAACAGATTTCTTTGGTGTCAGATTTGACTTGATGGAAAGTCAAATACTTTCCTAAAGAATAAGAGATTATTTTTAAAAAGGTGAAAATCATAGACTGCTCATACCTTCATATACAGACAACATATTGTAACTGTCTGTTGTTCACAGGAGTGAAGAAAGAAAGAAATATTTTGGTCACACTTGACATATACATATTTGCTAGTTTACTCGACAGGCATTGCAGAGTCCAATAGGGAAATTAAATTCAATGTCATGGGCTGAACAGTAAGTAACAAAGAATATGACAAATGACCTTCTCCAGAAAATGTTTACATATCAAGACCAACCTCTTCCATGTTAAATTATTTAAGGGAGAATGTAGGAAAATAGTGTACAAGATAATACCTTAATTCTGAATTTCCTAGTCCCAGAGTGTTAAGGAGAGGTGGAGGTGGAGAAGAAGTGGGTGGGAGTCTGTGTTTCTTTTGGTATCTCTGCACACCTGCCCCAAGTAAATTCCAGGTTGCAAGACAGAAGAGAAAGCTCATTAACCAACTGACTGAAAGAAGCAAACTTTTGGCAAAAAGCAGAATAGAGGACAGAGGGAACATATGATGGAGAGGTTGCTTTTTTTAGTTGCTTTCTCTGTGAATGCAGCTTTTTTAGGACATCATTTGGTAAACAGATTTACAGCCCACTGGTTAGCACAAAACCTAGTTTGAAGGGAATGCCAGCTTTTTTAATCCATTTTCAGGAAAGCATGCTTTTTTTTGTTCCCCTCAGCAAATTGGACACTTCAGAAGAGAGAACCACACCACAGAAAGACCTAGATAAGCTGGAAGAGTGGACTAACAAGAACTTTATGAAGTTCAACAAAGATAAGTGTAAGGTCTTGCACGTGGGTAAACACAGTGCAGCACAGGCTGAGATCTACCCACCTGGGAAGCAGCTGGGGGTTCTAATGGACAAACAGCTCAATATGAGTGAACAGTGTGCTGCTGTGGCAAAGAAAACTAACAGGATTTTGGGTTACATCAACAAGGGCATTGCCAGTGATTGGCGTATGGATAATCTGGTGGCATATGCTCGGGAAGTGGAAGGGAATATGTATGAATAGGCAAACAGCAGGGCAGAGTACTATCACTTGCTAGGGGAGAAGATTTATAAGATTCAAAAGGGGTTGGAGGAGAACTGAAGAACCAGACTGCAGAAGCAGAACAATACTGTCCTAGGCTCAACTGTAGCAGTCATTTTTCTCCTTCTTGGTAGCTGGTGCAGTGATGTGTTTTTGACTTTAGCCTGAGAACAGCACTGGTAACACACCACTCTTTTTAATCATTGCTAAGTAATGTTTACTCCAATCAAGCACTTTTAGTCTCCTGCTCTGCCAGTGAGGAGGGGCATGAGAAGCTGGAAGGAAGCAGAGACAGGACACCTGACCCAAACTAGCTAAAGGGGTATTCGATACCACAGCATGTCATGCCCAGTATATAAACTGGGGGATTTTCCCAGACGGCCCAGATCTCTGCGCGGGTTGGATGGGTATCAATTGGCAGGTGGTGAGCAATTGTATCCTCTCCCCTTGTTATTTCCCTTATCATTATTGTTATTGGTGGTAGTAGTAGTAGCAGTTTTGTATTATACCTTAGTGGAGAAAAAGAAGTTTTTACCCCACTCAGCGCTTGTCAGGCCACACCTGGAATACTGTGGTCAGTTGTGGTCCCTGCTACACTAAAAAGATGTGGACAGGCTGGAGAAGGTCCAGAGAAGGGCTGCAAAGATGATCAAAAGTCTGGGAAGCCTGCTGTGTGAGGAAAGGCTGAGAGAACTGGGTTTGCTCAGCCTTGAGAAAATTAGGCTCAAGGGAGACTTTATCACCATTTTCCAGTATTTAAAGTGTGGCTACAAAGGTGGAGACTTCCGTTTTACAAGGAGTCACATGGAAAGAATAAGGGGTAGTGGGCACAAATTAGTCTCAGAGATATTCAGCTGGACATAAGAGGAAAATTTTTCACAGAGAGAAAAATCACCCATTGGAATAATCAACCCAGAGAAGTGGTGGATTCCCCAACTTTGGACACTTATAAGACTCAGCTGAACAGGGTGCTGGGACATCACATTTTTGCAGAGAAAGTTTGGACCAGATGATCTTTGAGGTGTTTTCCAACCCAGTAGTGTATGTTATTCCATGGTAATAAGCTCATGTAAAATAGCTCTTTAATGTTAAAAGTAACTATGTAAAAGAAAATGACAGCTTTCTTTTTTTGATTGTGAATGATGGAATTCACCAAGTAAAGTTTAGATGCTGAAATAAACATTACAAAAATAATCTAGGTCTGAAAAAGCAGCAAAGAATCAGTAGAATTATGTAAGTACAATGGTTGGTGTCAACGACAGAGTCTAAAGAAGGATTTAGCTTCTTAGGTATGTTATTTACTCAGTCTGGAAGAATCTAGTGCAGTACGTAAAACACTCTTCAGAAACTTTAGATTACTTATTAGTAAGATGAACAATTAGTCTTCCAAATCATTGGTGCATCGAATAACCATTGTACAAAACTATCACTGAAGGTCACAGTAATCCAGAATTTATCCAGTCATGCCAGATGAAATAAGGGTCCACTGATTCTGTTGTATGTGGAATCATTGACCAGTGCCTGGGACTGAAAACTTATTTTATTTTAGTGCATGAAAATGAGAAATTTCCAGATGCTGTAAAGCTCTGTTCAATGTACTAGTATGAAGAAAATTTTACATACCAGCTCTTTCTCACGTTATCATTAGCTGACATGCCAAATGACAGCAAACCCTCAGGGAGAAGCAAAACTCATTCATCTTAATTGCTGATGGACTACTTCTATTTTTCCAATCTGTGTTGCAAAAAAGATTTATTTCTGTGTGCCAAGGGATAATGAATCTAGAGGACATCTTGGGCCCATTGCTTAATTGTGTTTGCCAGCCTGATAAAAAGGCAACAAGAGTATTTTTGAGGAAATCGGTCTTTGTATTTTATACTGTTCTGAGTGCAGACCAAATAATTATTGGAGGGGAGTGGTTTATACCTGTTGTCCTTTTCCAAGAAAAAAGTTCTCTAGACTTTCCAGATGGTGGCTCATTTTCAGAGTTTAAAATCATATTTCCATCTGCACTCCCATCATCAAAGTATTTTGGAAAGTTTTAACTCTGATAGTGAACTTGTTTTCAAGACCATTTGTGATGCACATGAGGTTTTTTGAATAAATTTTGTAATAAATATATCTGAGAGAGGACGAATATTATCTTAGTGTTGACAATATGTCTCCAGATTTTACCACAGTGTGTACCAAAACTCTTTGAAAATAAAGACAGCCATACATTAGGAAGAATGTACTTCTGGAAACTGATTAACAAATTGTTTCCATATTGCACCCTCCAATTTTCCCTTACCAATGCAGCTGTACAGTTTGCAAGCATGGTACATAATGATATTAAACCAATATTGTATTAAGTGAATTACATAGCTGTAACATGCACAGCAAATACTCCTGGAAATCAGAGTCATAGAATTGTTGCTTAAGATCGTCAAGTCCAACCATTAACACTAACCATACCATTCACGTCATGCTCACATCTCACATTTTTCAATACACCATTGCTTTTGTCTCATATATATATGTACACCCACAGAGAGAGAGAGACATATCATAGCATCATAGAATCATAGAATAGTTA
>NW_009918764.1:0-529 GCF_000696875.1 Nestor notabilis
TTACAGTACTTAAAATTCACTTTCCACAGAACTGCCATTGTTTAGGGGATGTAAAGAAGAAAATAAAACCCTTGCTTTAATGCTTTTTTTGAAACCAAATGGGTTTCATTTATTTTGCAGCATCCTTCCTAACATCTTCTCTAATGCTTAAGACTATAATCATACCAGTGGTTAGTGTCAATAAGTTAGTAGCCAGTAGGTAGGTCCCATTCTTGCAATTGTGTCTTTACTGATATGTCAAAAACCCTCACAGTATATTAATTTCGTTACTCCTACATCTACCATAGTGGGCTTGGAAAGCAAGTCTTTTTCCCAGAAGGAAGAGAGGAATTTACTGGAGAAGGTTTAGAGCTTAAGAGAACATGGGGTTTATCTTTTGGGCAAGATGATAGAAGATTGTTGTGAAAATGTTTGGCGTCCACCAGATACCCAGAAAACTAGAGAAGAAAAATATTCATCTTGGAAATAAAGAGAAAAGATGTTCTGGATGCTGCGTCTGAAGCTAATAAGTAAGTTTTCTAAGTCAGTC
>NW_009918765.1:0-8539 GCF_000696875.1 Nestor notabilis
GTGATCCTGCCCCTCTACTCTGCTCGTGTGACCTCACTTGGTTTACTGTGTACAGTTCTGGTGTCCTCAACATAAAAAGGACATAGTGCTGTTGGAACAAGTCCGGAGGAGGGCTATGAGGATGACCAGGGGTCTGGAGCACCTCCCGGATGAAGACAGGCTGAGAAAGTTGGGGTTGTTCAGCCTGGAGAAGAGAAGACTGCATGGAGACCGCATCGGAGCCTTCCAGTATCTGAAGGGGGCCTATAAGGATGCTGGGGAAGGACTTTTCATCATGAACTGTAGCTGTAGGAAAAGGGGTAGTGGCTTCAAACTTAAACAGGGCAAGTTTAGATTAGACAGAAGGAAGAAGTTCTTTCCATTGAGGGTGGTGAGGCACTGGAACGGGGTGCCCAAGGAATTTGTGAATGCTCCACCCCTGGCGGTGTTCGAGGCCAGATGGGACAGAGATTGGGTGATATGGTTTAGTGTGAGGTGTCCCTGCCCATGACAGAGGGGTTGGAACTAGATGAACTGAAGGTCCTTTCCAACCCAAGCCATTCTATGATTCTAAGATTCTAAATATGACATTTTTAATTACTTCTTTTCTTTCTAAGTTTATATTTAAATATTTTGTTGCATAAGGGTCTAAACAACAACAAAAATCCCCACAAAAATCAGAAGCCAAACAGACCTTAATACAACTTCAGCAAACTTCTGCTTGGTTACTAACAAATCCACTAAATACCTAAAATCACAATATTTGGGGCATGTGAACTGACCATAGGTAGACAAAAAGTTATTCAGGTCTTGAAAATTTGTCAGCTTAAAGCTCTTTTTTAGACCTGGTTATCATGGCAGGGTTTTTAAAAACATACATAACCTTTTCTCCCAAATTACAGTAGTCAGTGTTGGCAGGCAGTCTGAGAATGGGCTTGCAGAAAAGACTGTGGGGAAAGTTTTAAGGATAGGTATTCTCTACAGATTAAAAACAAAAACATGATCTCTTCTGAAATTGAAGAAAAAATTTGCTAGACAATGGTGAATGAAGGAACCTATTTTAATAGAAAGGTTCCCTTTCAGATAAATCCTTTTTGAGAAGCACAGGATGAGCTTGCTGCCATGCAGCCTCACAGCTGTTGATTGGAGATATTTTGGATATCACTTTTTCATAAAGAAAGATAAAGCTGTCTCTGGTCTCATTCTAGTGCCAAAGAAATATCAAGGAACACATCCTAATGGTATAGTAACAAGGAACAAATATTTCAAAGGTAAAACAGTTTGTGCTGAGGCCCTGAAATCTGTTTCCCCACAGGCTTTGTTTCTTGCTGTGGTCAAAATGGATCACACTCTGTATATGACAGCAGAAAATTTATTACTTCTTTAGTTTAATGTTTTAACCATCTAATAGTCCACATTATCTAATTAATAAAAAACCTTAATAATAAGTAAACCAGTTCAAATTGTTATGCATAAACCCCCTTCCTGTTATCTGTGTCTTTTCTTTGGTGCAGTGCTCGCTCTTTCAATGTTCCCCTGGGTCCTATGCTAGACGGATGCAGTTTTCTTCAAGAACAGGAGGGAAGGTTTAAGGTGAATTGAATTGCATCATGACATCATGGCTAGGAGTGGAGTTTCTTACTTCACAGATGTGGGGGCTATTTTCATATGTTTTTCTATCATTTTCTGCTTGCTTCTCACCGGATCCCAGTTGGAAAATTGCATAAATCCTAATATAAAGCGTGATTATGTGTTAACTCTATGAAAACTGAGGAGGGCAAACACTTTACCACGTATGGTATTACAGCAGGGCAGGCATCAGGCACTTGAACTCTAGGACTGTTGCAATAAGCTACAGCTGGCTCAGACCAAGGCGAAGCTGGTTAGGTCCTTAGAATCCTGTGTGGGTGAGTTTGTGCTCTGTAGTGTGAAGCATAGTAAGGGGCAAGGTGTTTGCAACTGGGAGTTTTACTTCAAAGTGCACTCCTATTTGAAGTAAAATGCTGATGCAGGGGTGTTCTAAGTGGGTTAGGAGTTTGTGTGCTTTTGAAAAGTGGTTTTGGCGCTTAGAGTTCAGGCATCTAAATGCTTAAGTCACTTCTGAAAAATACTAAAATGTACCTTAGAATTCTTATCGTAAGCCTCTATTTCCTTGCCTGCATGTCAGGCTACATCCCCCATACAATTTTTAGAATGTCTTCCCAAAGGCACTATTTCTCACCAGCAGACCTGAGATATTTGCAATTCTCAAGCTGCAAACCGTGGCTGAACTGCAAAATGCTATTGCTGATCTGAGCTTTTGTAATTTTTTAATAGCTTTTATGGCTGCAGGCAGATATCTGCTCTCAAGTGTTTCTGAGGCAGAGAAACGGAGTTCAAAGGCCAGAAATATACACATCACCTGTTCCCCTCCTCATAATGAGATGGGAAAGAGAAGATTGAATCTTCAGTTATCTATCTCTTGCATACATAGCACAAAAAGTAAAGGTATATGCTTGCTAGGAATCATGAGTTCACCCATCCCTGCAGGCACCTTTTGCAACACTGTTCTAGCAGTCAACATAAAGTTATATATGTAGTTGAATTTAGAGAATGGAATAGTATACAGAGCTCAGATTAATATTGCCTTTAATATAAGAATAAATATGCGGTACTATGTTAATTTCAGTTTTCATTACTGATCTTTTTTTTTTTTTTTGTAAATTAGTTTAAGCTACCACATTGAAGTTAGCATATGCAAAAAAATGAAACCTGCACCAAACTGACATTATGCTCCCTAACAAAGAACTTGGGTAAAATGAACCGAAAATCATTCTAAAGCAGCAGGCTATCATTGGTGCTTTCAGCAATTCATGGTTGTCCTGGGTTCAGCTACAGCAGTCATTTTTTTTCTCCTGCTTAGTAGCTGGTGCAGTGCTGTGTTTTTTGACTTTCAGTCTGGGAACAATGCTGATAACACCGATGTTTTTAGTTGTTGCTAAGTAATGTTTACTCTGACCAAGGACTTTCTCAGTCTCATGCTCTGCCAGAGAGGAGGGGAAGCCAGGAGGAAGCAGAGACAGGACACCTGACCCAAACTGGCCAAAGGGGTATTCCATACCACAGCACGTCATGCCCAGTATATAAGCGGGGGAGAGTTAGCCGGAAGGCCCAGATCGCTGCTCGGGTCGGGCTGGGTATCGGTCGGCAGGTGGTGAGCGGTTGTGTCCTCTTCTCTTGTTATTCCTCTCATCATTATTATTGGTAGCAGTAGTGGTTTGTATTATACCTTAGTTACTGGAGAGCTGTTATCTCAACCTGTGGGAGTTACATTCCTCTGATTCTCCTCCCCATCCCTCCGGGAGCGGGGGGAGGAAGGAAGAGAGGGGGAGTGAGCGTGAGCGGCTGCGTGGTTCGCTGGGCTTAAGCCACGACAATGGTAAATATCAAATAGTTTCAAGTATGAAATTTAAGTTTCTCTCCAATTCTGCATATCAGTATTACTCATAACATTTCATTACTTTTAATAATACTTTTAATATTTTAATAATAATTACTTTTTATAAGACACCAAAATTCCTAAGAAATATGCTTGTAGGATTTATACACTTGATGCCATCAAAATGGCAGATTGTCTGAAACTTTTCTACTTTTTACTCCTCTTTTAATTAAAATTAATCACTTCAGGTGACTTTCCAGTGCCTAAGTTAGAGTTATGAAAAACATCAGTGTAATATGTGCTTATCAGGGTGCTGGAGACACTGTAATCTACCAAGACACAGAATGAATCTAAAAGTTGAACTTTTCAAAGATAACACATTTAAATATCAAGAATTCAGTACCCAGAGCCATTCCAGAATATTAAAGAAGGATGATCTATTTTAGTGTTGCAGATATTGTTACCTAGATAGATGAATAAAGACATGCAAGTGTAATTTCAGGACCAACAGTTTTAAAGGCAGTGCATTTCAGTAATCATCTTACTGAACTAAACCCAAGGACCACCTTTGCGTGTCATTTCTTCTGTCACTATATTCTGTGTGTAAGAGAGCAGAAGATACTTTTTACATTTTATCTTATCTGCACTTTTTTCACACAGTCCATTAAGTTCAGAGCCCTTTAGGAAAGAGACATTCTTACATGTGCTTAGAAAGCTGCAGGCACAATCTAAACTCCATATTCTACCTTGCAGACAAATGTTCAACTTTTTTTAATTCAGTTCACACTATTTGGTGCCTGGTGTTCCTTTATTGTTATCTTCTGACTTCAAGATTTGTCACCTCTTTTCAGCCAAACGACACCAAAAGTTATTCTGTTCATGTCAATCAAGTTTTTGTATATATCTGCTTAAAACATCCTTTGAACCTTACACCCTTTGAAAAAGAAGCTCTCTGCAATAATCAGTGTCTAACCCTAAGGCCTCCATGAGGATCTTCCTTTATTATCTAACAGTAACTATTCTTGCTTATCTAAATGGACTACAAAGTTAACGAATTATCTATATTTCTTCTTAGATCATTTAAAATGTGTTTTAAGACACTTAGGAACAGAAAAAGAAATTAACTTTTATCTCTAATTGAAAAGAAGAGAAAAAGGAATATCTATTAACTCAATTTTTGTTCCCTTAGACAGTATTAATTCATAACCCATAGGACTCCCTCTTAACCATGGTAGCAACATTTTAATCATATGTAGTTCTGGCACCCTAGACATACAACGTAAAATTATCAAAATTTCCAGTTTCACTGATAAGAAGTAACAAGTTTCATTAACCAGTTTAGCTCTAAGAGATAAAAGTACATTTAACTAATATACAGAAGTTGGACTGTTTAGGTTTTATTGGTTTCATTTATGCTGCTGCTCAGACTAAGAAGTAATTTTCCTTATTATCACTAGCTTTCAAAGAATTGAAGAGTGCCAAGCATAAAATTTAATCATAAAACATCCAAGTCTTCTTCTCTTAAGAAACAGTTTTATTTCCTTCAAGTATTTCTAATATCTTCCCTTTCTTTATGTATCAAACATTCACTTTGCTAATGCTTTTTCTTATGCCCCCTTAATAACACCAAATCTTAATCTAAGAAAAACTGAGTTGCAAGAGTGATTATATAGAAAGTATCAAAGAAGAAATCTAAGGTCCCTGGAAGTATGTTGATGACTAACTATTGTTGTCTTATTTCTGAATTTGAAAATATTTCTTTGTAACATCATTTTCTGTCCTCTGAATCTTACAAAATTGTAAAGGAACCCAGAACTGAATAAATAAAACCAATTACCTGAGATGAGATATGCCAGAAAAAGATTTGTAGTGGGAACTTCTATGAGAATAAAATCTGCTAAATAAAATTGGTTTTAACACAACAGAAGCAAGAATCTCATAAGGAGTCTGAACTGCAACTAGTTAATTCAGTAACAATTCATGAAAAAAAATTTGCATCACTGCCGCTATGGAAAAACAAAAAGGAAAGTTCATACATCTGAGAGATGTCTTACAGGAGAATACCAGCAGAAGATATTTCAAATGGATAAGGGGATGAATAGTACACATACTGCCTTGTTTAGCAGGTTTATAACCGTTTGTTAACAATTTGGGAGAAACAAATATTATATACTTATGAATTCTGAAGGAACTTAACTGGGAAACTCTTCACTAGGAAAAAAAGTCAACAAGGCTTGTAGAAAGAAATGTCTTAGAAAGTATTAGAGTTCCTTGAAGGCATTTATAAGCGTACAAAAAAGAATAATATACTACATAAATGTGTTTGGATTTTAAAAAAGTTCTTTTCAGCCCTTCTTAGAGTCCTTCACCCAAATTAAGCTGTAATAAGAACAAAGATTTCTTCAAAGTTGATGATAAGCACTTTTATTAAATATACAAGACAGATAGGAAGAGATTGTAAGTTTTCACAGTGAAGTAAAATAATAGGAGATTACTTCAGAGTTCAATACTGTGGCCTGTGCTAATCAACGATCTGCAAAAACATGGTGAACAAAGTTTGTTGATGATACATGACTGTTCTGGCAATGAAAGCTAAAACTGTGAAGAGCTGCTTAAGGACTACACAAACAAAATTAATCCAATTAAAGATAAAACTGAGTGTTAATAAATTTAGTAAATGCAGTGCATGGAGAAAAATCACCTTAGGTGTATCTGACCAGTGACATGCTCTAAATTATCTGACACTACTCAGGATGTAACCCATTGTAAATGTACTGTTTAATGAAAAAAAAAAAGAAGGTATTCACCTCAGGAGGGTATCACTGGCAAGACACAATAAATGGCAACCTGTAGTGTTGTGTAACAACTGGATGGGGCCTGTCTAATCAACAGGGTCCTTGGTGTGCTTGTAACAGAAGAATTAAATGTTTGAGGGTTGGAATTCAAAGCTTCAGAAGAGGTCGTAGCTATTGCATGCTTTCTTGCTGCACATGCTAATCAGTGGAGTGTGGGAGACAGGTAAGAATCACAAGCGCTATTAATAGGCAAAACTGACTAACTGACAAATAGTAGTGAGTCTGGATAAAGCATATCCAAATGGTGGATTCTGATGGTGGCTCTAGATAACAACCAATAGGACTGGAGTATCTAGTCTGATTATTACCTTACTCACTAGCCCACAGCATTGTGCTTCCCAACATGGAGGTCTCTGCTGGTCTGGGAAGGCTGGGCAGAAAGATTTATCAGTTCATGCTGTGCGGCTGCTCATAATTACCACTCTTGGGTGTCACTGGTAAAGATTCCCTCGGTTTTGTCTCCATGCAGTTCTCTATACGTGGGATCTCCCACCCTCTTCCCAGATCTTTCCTCCAGCCAGAATTGTCATCTTTACAGGCTCCTTTCTCTTCTCCAAGATCATTTCTTCTTTACAGAAATGCTAGGTTTTGGCACCAGTTCTTCTTTGTGAGTTGTGGCCCCTGGCTTCCATAATCTAAATAAGTGCATATGCAAAAGCACAATACATGATCAGTCTATCAGTTTCTGCATCTGTCCTATGTCTCTTTATTAAATGGAGGATTCAGGACATGACAGTATTGTTTAATCAAACTGTTGCAAAATTTATAACCATCCTAGCATCCTTGTTGCTAGCAAGTAAGAGTTATCTGCTTCAGAGATCAGACATTCAACCTTCTACACCCCCACTATACATCCCCCTAGTTATTTTTAGCCTGTTAACACTCACAATTCAAGCTTGCTTTTTTTTTCCCCACGCATGACAGAGGGCAATCCAATACTTTGTAAAATCGGTAAAATGAAACACCTTCTAGATGTTGCTGTTCATTATAAGAAGTGTTCTGGTGGTCTAGATAAAAGTCTAGATAAAAATCAATACCTAAATATTAGATGACTAAAACACTGATGGGCACTATGCATTTTTTTACAAATATGAAACTATGTATCTTGTGGGTTGAAAATACAAGTAAAGATAACATTATAAGTACTTTTATGAATGATTAACCCCTATTGTATCATTTCCTAATTTGTCACTCTTAATTTTGAAAAAATTATCATTTCCAAGATGTGAGCATACAATTTTATGTTTAGAGTTGTTAATAGCAAGCTTGAAAGATTGCATAACATGTCATCTTCAAACTCTAGCATTTTATTTGAAGTGATCAATCTAAATAATTGATTATTACATCAACCAGCATGAATATGGTTTCACTCAATTTCCAAATGTTTCCATGTATATGATCATTGATAAAATATTTATTAAAAAAAAAAAATCTGAGTCCAAAACCTTTTTACATATGTCATGGTTTTAAGCCCAGCCGGCAACTCGGAACCACACAGCCGCTCGCTCACTACTCCCCTTCTTCCTCCCCCCACTCCTGGAGGGGTGGGGAGGAGAATCAAAATAATATAACTCCCATGGGCTGAGAGAAGAACACTCCAGTAACTAAGGTATAATACAAAACCACTACTGCTACCAATAATAATAATAATGATAATGTGCACCACAGGAACTTTATCCTCCTCTACAGTATGTAAAAGTTCTGATTGGTCTGGGCCAGCCCTGTTGGCAGATCCCCTCGTGTTGACCAATCAGGTGGCTTTTGGTAAATGTGCATCCCAGTGTTTGAAAGTCCCACCACCCATTGCTCTCAGTGTAGTTTTTAACAGCCCATTGTGCTGTTTGGTTTTCCCAGAGGCTGGTGCATGGTACAGGATGTGATAGACCCACTCAATGCCATGCTCTTTGGCCCAAGTGTCTATAAGGTTGTTGTGGAAATGAGTCCCATTGTCTGACTCAATTCTCTCTGGGGTGCCGTGTCGCCACAAGACTTGTTTCTCAAGGCCCAGGATAGTGTTCTGGGCAGTGGCGTGGGGCACAGCGTATGTTTCCAGCCATCCGGTGGTTGCTTCCACCATGGTAAGCACATAGGGCTTGCCTTCACAGGTCAGTGGGGGTGTGATATAGTCAGTCTGCCAGGCCTCCCCATACTTGTACTTCAGCCATCGTCCTCCGTACCAGAGAGGCTTTAACTGCTTGGCTTGATTCATTACAGCACATGTTTCAAATCATGAATAACCTGGGCAATAGTGTTCACTGTTAAGTCCACCCCTCTATCACGAGCCCAT
>NW_009918766.1:0-16122 GCF_000696875.1 Nestor notabilis
AATATTTATAAATTATAATTTTAAAAGGCGCAAAAAGGTCATATTGCACACTGCAAATCATTTTTCATTAATTAAAAAGAGAACTAAGACAAGTTAAAGTGAAATTGTTTGGAAGAAAGGGATGAACATTATTATGAGCAAAGAGACTGTAACTGTCTGCTTTTAGATGGAATCAAAGAATAGGTTCATCATTTTTCCCTGTGGCAATTTAATTCACATTTTGTACTGTTCAGGTAGAAGCATATTAATGGCAAATTACAGAGAGCAAGTCATTGTGATGCAGTGAATAGCTAATTCCATTGTTAAAATGTATCAGCGATTCTCAGTCAAGGATAAATGATGTTGCCTTTTCTATGCATAAGGAAAAATCCTCCTCAGTGCAGTCAGGAAACTGATGAAAGTTAAAGATACTCTGTCTTCTTAGAAATTACATCCTCAACTGAATAGCTCATGCCCACTGCTCCTGCAAGCCAGACCTGTTAAAAAAATCACAGAGGACAAGTGCTGTTTTTCTGTGTCATGCTGGTTGTTTTGTTAATTTGTCACCACTCTGGGTATATGGTTTTCAAGCATTCTCCTGTAGATTTAGTAAAATGGTCCTAACACCTTAGTGTGACTGTGGGGTTAATCAAGCCACAGCCAGTGACCACAATCTGCACAGATCCATGGAGTATGTGGGAGGAGACCATCTAAAAGGTCTAAAAGAGGATTGAACTATAAAACTTCACAGTCACAGTAAAAGAAAGGAAAATTACTTTTTTTTTTTACTTTTTTTTTTTAGGTAAAGTAATTTCAAATCAACTGGCTTTGTTTAACCCACAGTTTCCTGCTCTTCTCCAATACCAAGGATCAATGCACTGTGCTGAATAACTTTCAGGCTCACAAAGATAAAAACTAAAAGCCTTCCTTTAGTTCCTCTACAAGTCAGTGGCGTTTGACTCTGAAGAAGGGAGAACAGTCATAAAAGGAACCAAGAAAAGTGATTTTGCTTCCTGGGTATCATTCAAGTGTTATTTAACATTAAGCACAACACAGCCCCGCAGAAAGCCAAAGCAACAGTTCTAGTCACCAAAAATATCTTTCCAATGAGGTACTCGACTGTGCAAAGTTACAACCCTCAGGAGCCATAAATATTTTCTTTTTGCTGTGTTATTAGGAAACTTAGGAAAGTTTCCTGTCACCATGGCAAATTCAAATATTATACTCGTTGATTACTAAAACTGGTTTAATATATTTTCTTTAACAATAAGGCTTTAATTGAAAAGATGTCAAAGCATTATCATATTAACGGAAATAGAGACAAAAATCTTACTTAAATGGTAAAGTAGAGCTGATGTTTATATCTGTTCTGCTATGGAGAAAAAAAAAATCATTCAGGAGTTGAGGATTTGATGCTTTTCAGGTAAGCTCACAAAAATAGCTCTGAGGCTAATCTCATGGGTTGCTTTTATTCCTCCCTAGCAGTGGCAGGTGATACTTGTTTAGTTTAAAAGTCAGAAGTATAAGGTAAGGTTGACATCTTTGTTTTGACTTCTACCTCAACAACTTGAAGCTGGAATTTGAAAATCAGTTTTCTTTGTCTATCAAAGATTCTTCCGCAACATTCTGGCTGACTCTTTCATTCTTGAAGCAAAAAGACAAGGAAAATATTACAGATCTAAGTGCCAACAGTAATTTCCTCACTTGCTGAGAGGTCTCCCAGAAGCCTCATATAGGATCCCTGACACTTTCTGGTAACTAAAGCATCTTCATTATTTTTGTCTTCATGCTCTCAGACTGCAAAATCCTCACAAAGGCTTCTTATCTCACAAAGGCTTCCTAACTTGCTTTGAGTTCTATGTGGTGTAGTTTTTAGTTCTATAAATGCTATAAATGGTCTCTGAGTATACCTTTACATATCTTGGGTACCATACAAATATCTCCATGTCTCCTGCATTATGCTTTACTATATAGTATTCACAATTCTCTATTAAATTTCTTGTCACTAGCTCTATCATATTACCCCTGCAGAACTTCCTGTTTAAATGCAATGTCTCTATTCACAGAAAAAGGTACTGCTCAGTATGAGTAAAGATTAGCAAACTTTGACAATAGTAATTAAAGTAGAGCATTTACTACTTCAACTTAAAACAGGCCTGCCTCCATTTCATGGGCACTGCTGTGCTGTGTGTTTCAGATATTCTAGTTACAACTGGCTTCAGTAACTGTGTGCTGATTTTGGCTCAGATAGATAGATAGAGTTAATTTTCTTCATAGTAGCTGGTATGAGGCTATGTTTTGGATATTGTGCTCTAAATAGTGTTGATGGTAACATAGGGATTTATTCATTACTGCTGAGCAGTTCTTACACAGAGTCAAGGCCTTTTCTGCCCCCGACCCTCCCAGCAAGTAGGCTGAGGGTGCACAGTGGCATGGGCAGCAACAGTTTTTTAACCCTTTTAAATAGTTTGGGTCTCAAGATGAAAAGATCCCTCTCAAAGAAGCCATGAATCTTCAATAGCTGACTTGCCTACCACCAGTCTTCCAAATCATAGATAATGACAAGACACAGACCAAAATCTCCATATAACTGCATATGTGGTAGAGCTGAAAGAAGAGTTTTGCTTGGGTTGAGTTTCGAGCACCCATGCATGGCCAGCCGCTGTGGCTGCCCCCAGCCCTGTGGTGAGATTTGCTGCAGCCACCACACAGCTCTGTCTGAATTACGTGGCATACCGCCATGTAGCTGGAGTATTTGATCTGCTGACAGATTAAATGAAGCTGGAGACTCAGGCTGAACACCTACGTACAGGACCAGACACATCAGCATATGACATTTCCCATTGAAGATAATCTTTGGAAAGTGCCTGAAAATCAAGACACCCCTTTCCATGAGAATAAAGACTTGGTATCCAGGCATTGCAGATTGAAGAAGGATTGGCATATAGATATGAAAAATATATATACTTTGAAATCCAACCCAGTACTTTTTAAGGCCAATCAATGTAACAGATACGGCCAGACTATGGATATTAATATCCTTTCTCTTGTGAAGACTTCTGTCAAAAGTACTTTTCCATAAAATATCTAGTTGCTCCCCAAAGAAAGTGTCGATCCGTGCTCATGGCTGCCTGCTTCTTGGGCAGATCTCCATGCCTGACTTAACTTGCCCATATTTCAGCAAATTCTCCACTAAACAGAAAGGGCCATATTTTGGGGACATATAGGGGAGTTAGTTGCTACAAGAGCTGTACCTGCACTTTAAAAGGTGACCTTGCCACCTGCACTGTGAAACACCAGGACTAAAAATAAGTATTCCATGGAAGTTTAGTTTGTTATTTATATTTATATGGCATTGTTTTTACATTTCTGGGTTAATATTCTCATAGATCATAAAAATTCTGGATCTATGCACTCAGATAAAACATTACATTCACTCCTCTAGGAAAAAACCAGCATCCACTCAGCATCTTCAACACTGCTTATTCATCTTATGGTCTGCAAACTGACACAAATTTATTTTATACCTGGCTATAATATAAAGGAAATGTCTACAAAGACCAGTTCAGGCATATTCCCCAGACTATTCTGAATTTTTTATTCCTTTTTTAATAAAAAAATATAAGATTCTTTCTTTCCTTAAAAGGCTATTCTCTAATCCCAACTACACATAACAGGAAGTTCAGTCCACCATCAAGCCAAAAGGTCAAAGTGCTGCAGTCCAGCAACCGCCTATAGGTAGGAAGTGTCAGGGTGTTTTGGTAAAGGGACGACAAATTTAGTGGGATATCATTGCAAATCAGTACCTTTAAAGCAATTCAAACATATAAATGGCTTGCCTGTCCTTCATTTCACAGAAAATGACTACTCTTATTGCGTAATTCCTCATTTTAAATTTCATTATTCATTTCCCGTGCAAAATTACAATCTTTATAAAAGCAGTAAAATTGCAGTTGCACAGTTTAAATTCAGAATCTTATTAAAATGAAGAAATGTTTCCACTCCTTCTTTCTTTTTTTTTTCCTTCAGAATGTTCTTTAAAATACCCTTTGTCTTAAAAAAAAAACCTGGAAAATTTTCAAGGCAGATCATTTTTGTAAACAAAATTATTAGGATCTAGACATAAGGTTTACACTAGAATTTGGTTGAACTGGAAAGAATTTATGCCTATAACTAATTAAGAAGTCTGCAAAATGGCTCTATAGAAAAGAAAAAAAGGGGGCAAAAGAAGACAAAAACAAAAGCTTGTCTGATAAGCTGAAAATAATAGCTTTGCCACCAAGTTAGGCAAGTAAGAAGGGTAAATATCACAACTGGAAAAAGCTGTCTAAACTACTAGTTTTATTTGAGAGTCCTTAGGGAGTATTTATAAAGGGTATGTCAAGTAAAAATAACTTCTTCACAGAGGAGGAAGTACTTCAGAGAAAACACTGGAGGGGAAAAAAGAAAGAAGGTGCAAATGGCCTCTTCAGATTCTTCTAGCAAGTAGGGGGAACCATGGGTTCAGTTCTTGCTTACTTTGTTGGAGAATGGGGTCTACTCACTTAGATGCATAGGCAGGAAAATCAAAAGTGCTTTCTTCTCTCGCCCCAGAATAGTAAATGTTCTTATACCCTCAGATCCCTTCCAGACTACATACTCCAGCATGATAGCAAGGTAACAAGCACTATTGCTCAGAAAATAGAGAAAACGTTGATTGGGAAAGATCCCTTTGAGTGAGACAGAAACAGATGTGCTGAGGGCATGGGGTAAGGATGAATTAGTTGCATTTTTCAATTGCCAGTTTATTAATACATGAAAATAAGAAACAAACAGAAAAAAAGAAAAAAAAGACGGACTCATATTAGCATTAGTCCTGGGGAAGTAATACCTTGGAAAAACATTTCTGTAGGCAAAGCTGTTCCCATATAATGGACTATCCAGATAATATTATTACCCATATTACAGCAAAAAGAGAGAGTTTTGATTTTAAATAAAGGTGGATAATACATGTAAGCCTTTAATTAGTGGGTTGTTGCCAGATAGAGACTTTTCCAGGTGATTTTTCAAAGGATTGGACTGTATCATAGTGAATTAAAAAAAAAAAAAATTGTTCTGTTCTGAAGGGTCTGAAGTTTTTGCAAACATTAATAAAGCTTCACAAGCATGC
Organism: Nestor notabilis; assembly: GCF_000696875.1. Classification (NCBI taxonomy): domain Eukaryota; kingdom Metazoa; phylum Chordata; class Aves; order Psittaciformes; family Psittacidae; genus Nestor; species Nestor notabilis. The sequence goes on from NW_009918766.1 coordinate 5,129, forward strand.
TAGAAGCCCCATGTTTGTCAAAAATGCTGTCATGAGTGACACAGAGCCTTGATGCCTAAAGAAGACTTTCCAAAACTATTTATCTGACACAAGCATTCAGCCCTGTGGTACCAATGGGAGACCCTCTGTGTGGAGACCCTCTGTGTATGGGCTGACAAGCTCTTTCGGGACATGGATACATGCATGACATTTGTCTTAGCCTATTTTAAGCCTTCTGATGAGTGTTTTGGAGCATCATCCTCATGTGCCTCCAACAAGAAGTGTTCCTACTGTCTGCAGCAGAAGAGGCCTTTATCTATTTGAGCTGGTATACTCATTAGGTTGAAATTACATGAAAATATCCAAAGAGATTTTTAGATGCTTTAAAGAAAACTTGATTAACACACAGTTGGCTGAGCTGAAAGTCACCTTTCAAGCTATACCTCTCAGTTGCAGTTCCCGTAGGTAGTGAGTGGATAGTACTTTCAGTATAGATGGCTTACCGCAATAGAGGAAAACAGCAAAGAACAAATATGAAACACTCCATAAAAAAGAAAGCAGTGTTTGTGTTTCTGTCCTTGTAAGTATTCAGACTGTTTAATAGCTTTAGCAGGAGGCAGAAAGTGGCATGCAGAGTGCAGGGCTGTAGATGAAAATGCCACATTCAACTTTCATAATTATATTCTGCTCTTTCTATTTTGAACTTTTGATTTCACTTGTGAACATGACTATGATGCTGCAATACATGCCTTCATAACACGTCAAACATTTTGTCAACCTGACTCTTCTTTTATTATTGTATTAAGGAAATTAAGTATTTTTAAAACATTGCAATATATAGATCTTAGTATCTACAGGACTTCCTCAACAGTATTTATAAATATCTCAACATCATTTATAAATATCACAATAAGATACATCCAAACATTGTCTGCAAATCTGCAGTAATGTCCTCAGCTTGAATATTCAGCCTTCAATGAAATAAGGTCATTTAATCATACTCACTATCTATGCACTATTCTATACCAGCTCCCTGCAAGCTGGTCCTGGGAGATGCAACCTAGAGCCTTTCCCTGCCTCTGCCTTCTGGCTGGAAACAGACTAGTTTTGCAGCACCAGAGCATGCACCTGGCCTGCAGAAAAGGACAACAACTAAAACCAGTCTGAGGAGTGGAGTCTTTTGCTTCAGAGGCAGCATAGTGTAAATGACACCAACTGCATAATATAAGCAAACATCGTATAACTCTTCCAAAGACAGACCATGAAATATGGACCCTTGCAGATTAAAAAAATGAAATCATTTCTCCAAAGAAGACATTTTTTACTTAGCTTTTGCTTAACACTTTTCTCACCAGTAATTTCAACTCTCAGGAAGGAACTGTGTACATGCAGGCAGAGGATCATGCTTACAACGTCTAACTGAAATATCACAATGACGTGTCATGGTTTAAGTCCAGCCGGTAACTCGGAACCACACAGCCGCTCGCTCACTCTCTCCCACTTCTTCCTCCCCCCACTCCCAAAGGGATGGGGAGGAGAATCGGAGGAATGTAGCTCCCACGGGTTGAGATAAGAGCACTCCAGTAACTAAGGTATAATACAAACCACTGCTGCTACCACCAATAATGATAAGGGAAAAAACAAGGGGAGAGGATACAACTGGTCACCACCTGCCAACCGATACCCAGCCCGACCCGAGCAGTGATCTGGGCCTTTCAGGTGACTCTCCCCAGTTTATATACTGGACATGACGTGCTGTGGTATGGAATACCCCTTTAGCCAGTTTGGGTCAGGTGTCCTGTCTCTGCTTCCTCCCGGCTTCCCCTCCTCCCTGGCAAAGCATGAGACTGAGAAAGTCCTTGTTTGGAGTCAACATTACTGAGCAACAACTAAAAACATCAGTGTTATCAGCATTGTTCCCAGACTAAAGTCAAAAACACAGCACTGCACCAGCTACTAAGAAGGAGAAAAAATGACTGCTGTAGCTGAACCCAGGACACATGCACCATTTTTATGCATCAAAATAGACTCAATGACAAAATGCCAAAAGAAAGGTTTCACTGATTTCCAGTGAAGATTTCTAGCAATTGTTTCAGTGAAGTCAGCGCAAGCTCAGGAAATCCTTTCCTGAAATGACTATTGAACAAAAGCACTTACAGGATCTTCAGTGTGCATATTTTGTGATAGAGAACATTATAAAAACCTGAATAAATTACCATGAAGTATCTTCAGTAATTCATTTAAAAATAATAACAAACCTTTCTGAATACCATTTCTTCATAGCTGATGAGCAAAACCTACACAAAATCTTTACAAAAAGCCAGGATTCTGCAGTGTTACTACAGTTTAGATTAACTATCAGAGTTTCTTCTATTTCTTCCATCACATACTCCGCTTCCCACTCGGTAGGTTTTTGTTCCATCCATGTGTCATGTTCATTTACATGAGAATACAATAGAACGTGCATTAAGATCAGCAAAACTATAACTCACTTACAAAGGAGGGTTATTAGTGAATTTATAGCCAACAAGAATAATGGCTCTTTCTATGAAATTATTTCCATGAATCCACCAAAACCATGTAGCATTTATAGTTAGTGATATTCAGGAGCCAAAGAAGTCAACAGCTTTTGCTAATAACGTAAGTCATTCATCAACATACAGGCAGACATGTTCACCAGCAGGTGAAGGAAAAGCTACATGAAGAGAAAATCATCATGGTTTCCTGTTATCAGGCAGATGCAGATAGTTTTGTTGGTATCAGATGAAAGGCTACCTAGGAGCAGGCTGTATGTCACTTCTTCATGGCATTTATTTAGCATTTTATCAGATCGTGTTGTGCTGTAGCAGCATCCCAGGTTGATCCATTTTGGATTTCCAACTGCAAGTCACAGACGTAATAAAGAAGAGAAAATAGTCTACCACAGGCCCTAATGAAATGTGGCACATTAATATCTGAACTATGAAATTATATAATCCCAGTGCATTTACATTTCCAACTCAAGGATTCTGAGGAGGACAATAGACAATCACTTCTACAAAAAGTCTGTTTACACATCACTTGTTCCTAGGTTTCTCTTCATGTAATTGTCTAGGAGCAAGCTCTTTCTTGAAAAACAAGAGAGACAGAGATACAAACGGACAGACAGACAGCTTGCTATGCAGAGCCCAAGTAACTGTTAGACCTGACAAAAAGCCCTGGAAGAAAATATGAGTTATTCATGCCTTTTGTTCTTAAAATGATCCAAGGTGGCGGGAAATAAATTTAATTTCATTTTCTTGAGAATTAAATTCAAATACCTCTGACTAAAAATCTGCATTTTAAGATAGATTTATCTGCAGTCTTGTTTGAGAGAGATACTGCTGTCAAGCTGTTAACTGCCTCACTTCATATCAGGTTTATTCCAATGTATGGCACACAATAATGAAAAAAAGTGATTAATTTCCATTTGAAATTGTAGATACGATGAAGATGAATGATATTATCGTGAATTGGGAAGAAATTTTGCACTGTGAGGGTGGTGAGGCCCTGGCACAGGTTGCCCAGAGAAGCTGTGGCTACCCCATCCTTGGCAGTGTTCAAATTCGTGTTGGATGATGCTTTGAGCAACCTGGCCTAGTGGAAGGTGTCCCTGCCCATGACAGGGGAGTTGGAACTACATGATCCTTAAGACCCCTTCCAACCCAAACCATTCTATGTTTTTATGATTCCATAAATAAGCTTAACTTTTTGTCACTCTCTGTCCCAAATACTCCCAGCAAGCTAGCAGTCTTGAAGCATTCTGCTGGAGAGGGGCTCAGTTTTCAGCACTTTGAGGATCAAAGCAAGGATGCACCAGAAAGAGCAGACAACACTTTCACGTCTTTACAATTTGAGCAATGCGATCATCCCAGACCTTCTCATATCCAGGCAGTACAATTTCTTCTGTCATGAGGCCAAACTGAGTGTGTTTCTGAAGCAGCAGCAGAAAAATCAAAATTATGTCACTTTTTGAAGCAAGGACTTGGGTGAAGGGGGCTAGTGCAGCAGTGGCTTGGGTTCACACTGGCAGGATGTGAACAATGTGCACCTGTGACAATAAATACAGAACCAAATTTCTATGATCTGCGTGTGGGGAGGGGCATCTGCTTGACACTCCTCTGAGCCACTGGAGGGGTGGGGATCGATTCACTTAAGCACAGTCAGGGCTAATGTTTTACAAAATGCAGTTATTTTGGGGCTAGACAGCTTGGAGCACAGACAGGGAGAGCTTGCAGCAGAAAAATAACCAAGCCATACTTTGTAGCAGGCCCAGATCTCCCTGGTAAATTGTCATAACTTTAATGATGTTACATGTAGGTTGAATTTACCCTGCAGCATCCTAAATGTACTTCACATGCCAGTAACAGGGGAGCCTGTCATCAATTTGTACCATAGGATTTTTGCTCATACGCACTGTATGTCACTAAACCAAGATAGCTGTCATCTTTTTTTATCTCATTTTTTAAAAACAATTAGACAGAATCAGCTTTTACTTCACTCGAATTCCTCTTGTCTGAGCTGGTTATCACTATACTGAATGTGGCAGGTTTTCCTCAGGCAGTATAATTTCCATATTCACTCGCCTTTTGTTATTGGTTCACAGTGGATTATTGTGGTAGAAATGAAAGCACTCCACGAAAACAGCAGCTTCATCTAGGATATGACAATTATGTAATGTTTCAAACTGACATACCAAAGTACTCAGATTACGTATTTGTGATCATTTTGACTTAATGTTTTCCCGGCACCAGTATAAAGCAGGATGTATAATTATGTGCCAGACTTCTGGACAGCTATTACAGTATTCAGTTGTTAAGTGTCATTCCTTAAAAAAACCACCAACATACTCTTTGCAGTTTGAGTTGGTTATGATAGTTCAAACTCATTATGAAAACAGTTACTATTTTCCTAGGTATTAGACTGGAAACATTATCTCGACATTAAAAGCAATCTATTGTGCATAGCAATAAAAGCAGAATTATTCCGTTGACATTGTGAGGTTCACTTAGTAATGACAGCATAAGTAAAGAGGCTCTTCAGAATATACACTATAAAGAAATAAATACAAAGTTCCCAAGCAAATTAATTGACAGAAAAGATGATCAATGTAGCAACTTACAGTACTTAACGCATGACTTTTAAGTGATGCTGTTTGAGATGCACTGATTTTACTCTTCCTTATCCCTAGAAATACGAATTCTCAAATACTCAGTGAGGAACTGAGTCCTTGTTGCTTTAAAAGAATTAATCATCCTTTGTCCCCATTTTTTAGTTATTCCAACTTCCTAGCAAACTTCTTGTTTTTCTTTTTTCTTGTTTTGATTTACATTAGAAGCAAAAGGAGATTTTTAAAAATCAAGCCATTAATAAAGGCCTATTTTAAGCAAAGTAATGGGGACTTGGCCTTTTTTCCATAATACATGTCAGGTAGCATTGACAGGTTTGTAACGCAGAGAAAAACTCAGGAAATTACAGTATCTACCAAGTGACTCAGTGAAAAATGAGAAAGCATGGAAAGAGATTCACAATGAAAATAAAGATTAATAAATACTAAACCTGATATATTAGAAATCTGGCATCTCTATAGCTTTCTTTTTGCCAAGGCTTGATTTATAATGCAAGGCCTGAAATATGATAAGGGTAAATATGTATCGATCTATCAATAGATATGAGATATGAGATCATAGGATGCTTCTTGGCTGTTTCTAAAGAAGTCCAGCTGAAGCTGGACGAAAAGTACATTAATCATTCATGCTCAGGTACAGATCAATATGCTGTGAAACACTTTCATCTCTTCCTTAGAAATACTGTTCAGGTGTCTTCCAGCCTTGATGTCTGCAAAATCTCCAAAGATACTAGTAAGGACTAGTCTTTTTATATCATGATATACAATACAAGAATATTATCCACTGACAACACTGTATGAAGTATTTACTTATTAATTATGAATGGAAACATGATACCTGTGAAGTCAGTAGTAAAACTCCAGCAGCTCAAGATTAAAGTGCAGAAGCAAGTGTTACTCGTTGGGGTGCAGGCTGCATATTGATCCACATGTCTGTAACTCAGATGAGGAGTCTGAAAACTGTAATATTGCTGACAAATGTGGGAGGAAACTTGAAATCATTAAATTAAAATTACCTGGGTATTAACCCAGGGGGAAAAAAAATAAATCTCTATGCCTAGTGTTGCATGTTTATTGGTTCTATTCTATAAATGCCATTTAGAACCAGAGCTATTTGGTGTCCCTGAAAATCAAATCCAAAGTACTGCTTATTTTCAAACTATTTAGCAGACCCACCCACCACCTCTTAACATAAATAACTATTTTCTTTGCCATTTAATAGATGGATGAGTTGAAATATAAAGGAAAACAGATCCCAACAGAAATCCTTCTATGTCAAAAATTAAAGAGAAATATGAAACGCAGCTATTCTCTTCTTCTACCATATAACTGTGTAAAACAAATGTGTCATATATTTTGCTTGGTTCAGAACATTATTTCAGATCGAAACAAGAGAGTGAATGATTTAGCCTGGCTCAGACACAAAAGCTTGGAAAGTTTGTCTCACTTGTACTATCTTTAAACACTAGCTGGATACACACACAGAAACATCCCCTTTCCAAAAGAAGGAATATTTCATGAGACTGAAATTTCAGTTGTTCTGCCATTTATGCTGCTTGATTCTCCATAGAGATGAATATTCTTGTCCAGACTTACAATTTTGTGGCTTCTTGAAATGGCATTTGGCTTTGGTCTCTTCAAATACACCTTCTTTTTCCCTTCTCCATTAGCTTCCTGGACAGTTACTGTGTGGTCTCAGCATGCCACCTCTTGCTAGGTGTCACCCTGCCAGATCCCCAGTCCTGATTACTTCAAATATAACTCTAACTTTCAAAGAATTCACAAGTTAGTTATCTTCCTTTTACTCATCATACCTACCTGGGGGAGGACACTTTCCCTGGCAGCATACTGTGATGAGAGGGTCACTGCAACTGTCATGGAGCATCTTCCTGATGTCTTCAGCATCACAGCTCACCCCAGCAGGAGCAAACATCCATCAGGTTCCTCTTTGAAACCGTCCTTTGCTGAGAAGCCAAGAAAAAAGTCTTTAAGCTTCTGGGGTGGTAGAGCTTGCAAACTGATCAATAATACAGCACATTTTTTCATTGTGCTGCAACTTTTTAATCTGTTCTGTACAGCACCAAGCAGCCCAAGGACTAGGCCATGCCTAAGGACCCCAAATGTTTCAGTAATAAAATACTCATAGATATTTATAGTAAACTTAAGGTTTTTAAACCACAGTAAGCCAGCCAGAAACAACTGTGCTGAAGGGGGCAGGTGGAAGGAAGGTAAGAAGACATGAGATTTCCAGATCTCTGCCCATCATTCTAAAATGTGTCGCTTTAACGATTTATCCATTGTGATATGCTACCTATCAGAATGCCAATTTATCCAGTATGAAATAGTTTCATTACACTTTCAAATTAAACAATTAAGAAATACTTTTGTATAAAATGTCTTTATTGTAAATACCTTAAGATAGGCAATTCCTGACAAGAAAATCCTGACTTCTTCAGTTTGTTACAACTGTGCTGTTAAAAAGATTTCTCATGGTAATATATATTGATTTCAAAACTCCATTTGCAAGAAGGTGAATCCAAAAGTATGCCAAAAAAGCCATATTTTCTAGACATAATGGAGAATGTTCTTTGACTAAAATTAGCTTTTTGCTGCTTTGTCACAACTTCATTTTATATATGCCCCATGGCACCTATTGTCAAACTAATATGGCTATTCAACATTTCATCACTTAATTGTAAATTTTTAAATAAGATAATTTATTTTTATTGCTGATCAATCAAGTAGAATTTATAGCTTGTATTCCCCTCGTTCTCCCCAAACCCACTTACCCCCAAAGGTAAGATAACTTGAAATGAGTATAAAAATTGAATTAAATCAATATGGTTTTATTCCGCTCCAGCTCTTTTCCCACTGTTCTACAATTAAAATTCTATGAGGAACATAATACAAAGAAATCAACCTTACAGTGTTTAGTCAGACAAGATTCAAAGAAATAACTCACAAAGGAAATGATGAACAAACGCATAAAGGAAATTGTAACTCTTGAGAAGAATGGATAGTTCTGTAAAAATGTTTTTCTTATTTTAACATGTAAAAATTAAATGTTAAGTCATATTAACCAGGTAATGAAGTATTCAAGATGGTATACTTAGTATACCTTAAATATAGGCAGCTGTCTATATGTCTGAATTCCTTCTTAAACAAACCCACAGAACTTATGGTCTTCACTATTTACTTATTCCCTTCTACCTTGCCAGTATGGCTTTCAGTCATGCATTTACACGATACAGTACAGAAACACTCTCCTAAGATGTAATCTATGAAGAATTTACAACTGCTAAAGACCTGACTGTGCCTCTTCTGGTGCCATTGCATGGGCTAGGGCTGTCTCTGTGCCCACTGGCTGCACAAGGAAGCTGAAGATCTGAAGGCAAAGGAAGTATCTGACGTCATGGGGTGCTTGTGGTCACAGCAGTACTTATGAGGGCTGAGAGAGCAGCATCTACAGTGAGGATGTACAAAGATAACTTGTGACTTCCTTAGGCCCCAGCCCAGAAAAGCACTTAATCCTCATTAACCTGTAGACACCTAAGTAATACTATTGAGATCAGAGGATTTTCCTTCAGGTTTGTACAGAACAGTGAAAGATTGTACTGAGTTTGTGCTGAAATCCTTGCTACTTTGAGACTTTAATCAAGCAAGTGGCAAAGCAGATGAATGGTAGAAGTGCAAAAAAGAAAGCTGGAGCAGTGTGACATCTGCAGACTGAGGATAGCATTCTTATTCCTGCCCAGGACTGGAGGACTGAGGGGGCAACTGGTCTGCTGTTACGCTTTCATAACAGATGTAGGACAATGAAAGCAGCAGAGTAGAAGTCAAAACCAGCAAATAAAGTACCTGCATTTAAGAACAGGGATGAGCGAGGAAAGCAGTTCAGGAAATCACTTCTGGCATTGGTCTATTAGTTTGAATTTGATCCATTACTCTGTAAGAATAATTAAAAACATGAAGGTAAATGGCAAATAGAATAAAAAGAAACAGGACAGGACAGAGATACAATCAGATGAACCAAAATCTTTTTTTCATTATGCTGCCTAAAGGAAATACAGTAACTCACCTGCACCTGAATTTCATGGAGTGTTCGATGTGATTCTACATGACAATTTATAAATGGGAGCTAGTTGAAAAAAAAAAGGAATATGAAGAACAGCAAAAGATGAGGGATCAAAGAGAAAGCATCCAATGAGAGGAAAGGTTGAAAATGAATTTGCCAAGGACTGGTTCCATGATGGTTTGGTTATACTGTGCCTTTCATTAACCTGTGTTTACTACATCAGCACAAAAATAAGAGTCTGAGATTTGCTAATTACACAAAGGTGGAAGGCATCATCAATACTGATAATAATCACTGTACTGCAGTCTTCAGGAATGAGATCATAGATTTGGGGATTAAAGTGCAAGTTCAAGCATATGGTGTTCAACAGCACACATTTCTGCTATAAACTGGACCTCATCAGTTGGAAGTGACAGAATTGATAAAGATCTGGAAGGGCTGCAGTATTAGCAGATTATAGAATGACTATGAACTTCAATTCCATCAGCCATGAAAGTGTCATCTATCAGGAGGTAAAGTGACAGAGCAGCATAGGTGGTATGTATTCTGCAACACAGGCTGAAAGCCAAGGCGAGTTTTCACTGGAAACTGTACAAAAAGAGATATTATAATGACCTGAGGGATGAAGAACTCATCTGAAAATGGAAAACAAAAGTGCCTCCTTCCACTTGTTTACCTTATGAAAATTCAGATTGAAAGAGGATGTGATTATTGTCTGTAGAAAACCTAACATAAACGTTAAGAAAAAAAAATTACAACAATAAAACACAACAATCCTACTAACCTGAGAAAAAAAATACAGCTGGTAAATTAACATATTTATATTATTTATTAATATTATTTTTCCTATTATATTTATTCTGGGAATTAGTAAAAATCCCAAACATCTAAAGATAAAAACAGCAAGACTATGTCACAGTGTTCTTTTGGAGTAAAAATAAACAAGGTCTACTTTTAAGAGACTGCTTGAGCTGTTTATAAAAAGGATTGTATCGTAGAGTTGTCTGGATTTAGGGATTTAAGAAGTCTTTGTTAGTCCTGTGTGTGTCTCAAAAAAGTACTGTGAGATAGACATACTGTAATCACCTGCTTATCAGACCACTGTGTTTTTCTGAGTATTTCATGGCATGTGGCTTTCATAAGGATGTCACCACATGTGGAACATCCAATGAAAGTGCAAAGCAAACTAGTATTTGGAAAACGTCAAGAAAATTATTTGTTTAATTATTCAAGAGTAAATGAAGCAAAGAAAGAATTTTGCCTATGAATTACAAATTACTCAGTTGTCTTCTGGCACAAATTTGCAGTGGTTTTCTTTGGAGAGGATTTTGTTATTGCAACAAAAGGAAAATTTGAATCACGCTTTTTCTGTGTGTGTGTTTAAGGAGTTTTCTGTTTGATTGTGTATGGCTAGATTTAGAAGGCAAATCAGACATGTCCTGGGTTCAGCTACAGCAGTCATTTTTCTCCTTCTTAGTAGCTGGTGCAGTGCTGTGTTTTTGACTTTCAGTCTGGGAACAATGCTGATAACACCGATGTTTTTAGTTGTTGCTCAGTAATGTTTACTCTGAGCAAGGACTTTCTCAGTCTCCTGCTCTGCCAGGGAGGAGGGGAAGCCGGGAGGAAGCAGAGACAGGACACCTGACCCAAACTGGCCAAAGGGGTATTCCATACCACAGCACGTCATGCCCAGTATAGAAACTGGGGGGAGTCACCTGGAAGGCCCAGATTGCTGCTCGGTTTGGGCTGGGTATCGGTTGGCGGGTGGTGACCAGTTGTATCCTCTCCCCTTGT
>NW_009918767.1:0-12621 GCF_000696875.1 Nestor notabilis
AAACCCAAAACAAACAAACAAACAAAAAAAATTAAATCAAATTAGCATAGCTCAAAGGTTGCAGTGGAACATCTATCTCTTGATGACATAGCTCAGGATATGATCTTTCCTTTTATAGCTCTTAAAGAAATGTGTATTCTTCTTCTTCTTACATGGTCTAAGAACTGAAGAAAAAAAGCTGAGGCAAGATTGAAAAGTATGGGAAGTATAATCTCAGTCAAACTAAAATTTGTGGAATTCAGGGGGGTTTTAATAGAGGTTTTGAAGCACTACACTACAACACAGAAATCATGGATTTAGTTTCACAGTTGGTCTACTAGATCAATTAGATCATTCAACACACTTATTGTGCTTCACTTCTCCAACCTATATAGTTTGAGATAATAATATTAGTTTGCTTTGTAACCCAAAAAGTTCTCACAACTGATACAAAATTTCCCCAGGTATTGATGAAAAACATATGTTTTATCTCTGCTTTGATATTTTAAAAATAGATAAGAATCTATTGTCTTTAGCAAATTTTAATTTGAACCTACTGTTGTAATCAAGAATACCCTGTCCCTTACTGAATGTTTTAACTGGACCGAAGACAACTTGAAATCATAATAAAATCTATTTCTTAATTTACTTTAAGTAAAAACAAGGATGTAAGTATTTTCAGTAGCAACTGCTCACAGTTTGTCTCACTGCTAACTCTACCTTTTATTAATATTGAAAACAAATCAATGACAATATGTCAATAAAAAATTCTCCTGTCCTTCATAACTGTCACCTGTAGGAGATAACTATTGACTCTTGCCTATGGAAAGACATACATCAAATACGTTCCAATGAAACTGGTGTGTTGACTCTGGCTGCATGCCAGGTGCCCACCAAAGCTGCTATATCACTTGCCCTGCTCAGCTGGACAGGGGAGAGGAAATGTCATGAAAGGCTTGTGGGTCAAGATAAGGACAGGGAGAGATCATACACCAATTACCACAACAGGCAAAACAGAATTGACTTGGGGAAATAGGTTTAATTTATTACCAAACAAATCAGGGTAGGATAATGAGAAATAAAACCAAATCTTAAAAACACCTTCCCCCCACCCCTCCCTTCCTCCCAGGCTTATCTTTACTCCCAGTTTTCTCTACCTCCTCCTCCCTGAGCAGCAGCACAAGAGACAGGGAATAGGGGTTGTGGTCAGTTCATCACACCTTGTTTCTGCTACTCCTTCTTCCTCATGCAGATGACTCCTCACACTCTTACCCTGCTGTAGCATGGAACCCTTCCCACGGGAGACAGTCCTCCACAAAATTCTCCAATGTGAGTCCTTCCTGTGGGCTGCAGTTTTTCACGAAATTCTCCAGTGTGGGTCCCTCCCACAGGATGCAGTCCTTCAGGAACAGATTGCTCCAGCGTGGGTACCCGTGGGATCACAAGTCCTGTAGCAAACCTGCACCAGTGTGGGTTCCTCTCTCCATGGAGCTACAGGTCCTGCCAGAAGCCTGCTCTAGCACAGGCTTCCCATGGGATCACAGCCTCCTTCAGACATCCACCTGCTCCAGTGTGGGGTCCTTCCTGGGCTGCAGTTGGATATCTGCTCCACTGCAGTGAGACAGCTGCCTTACCATGGTCTGCAGCACAGGCTGCAAGGGAATCTCTGCTCATATATTCTCACTCCTCTCTCCACTGCCATCCTTTTATCATAGTTTTATTCACCTTCTTACATATGTTATTCCAGATGTCCTACCACCATTGTTGATGGGCTTGACTTTGGCCAGTGACAGGTTCATTCTGGAGCTGGCTTTCACTGGCTCTATCAGACATACAAAAATCATCTAGCAGCTTCTTGCAGAAGCTACCCCTATGCTGCCCTCCCACACACCCCCTGAACCTTGCCACACAAAACCAATACAAAAATCTTTTTTGACAAGACATGCTCATTCAATAAGCTAAAAGACCCAGAAATCTCATGAACCAGTTTTGTGGGTATCTTCTGTTGTGATGAGATTCTTTTGGTGGAAGAAAATCCAAAAGTGGCTGAGGGTTCTTCAAATCTTTTTAACTCGGCTTGCTGTTAACGTTCAAAGTCCTTACTAAAAGCATACCAGACATTTAGAAATATTGTACAATCTAATACCTCTTCTCATCCATCATTCTGGCCTTGGATGCATGTAGTCACCTTTACAAGACATTTTCACATTAAATCCTCTCACTCCAAAATTGCTTAGTCTTCTTGACATTATAGATTCATTGTACAATGTCAGAAATTATTAGGAACATACCACGTATGCAGGAGAGAGAAGACTCAGGGCAATACTGCAGAGAACATATAGATAGATTGGAGGAGAAGCTGAAAGCATCTCAGAATTGTTCCTTCTTCCAAGGGGGAAATTGAACTAAATATTAAGTTTTCAGAGGAAATCCTAAGGATGAATCATCCCAGCGTACACATTGTGCTTATGCACTTCATGCCATATGGACTGCAGAGAAATAAGATTTGAGCTGAGGAATGAGCTAACTGGCAAGTGGTGTGGACAATGCTAAAGGCTGCTTCCTGCCCTTATTTTGTGTGATGGTGCAGGTGCCACCTTAGGAGTTAACATCAGCCCTATGACAAAAGTATCAGCTAGAAGGCTTTTTGAAAGTGAGCAACCAGAAGTTTTCTGGTGCAGAACAAGAGCTGATCAAGTGCAGAGAGGTAAATGCAGAACCTACTGGGGTCAGATCATCGCCACCTCACACTCAGAGCAGGGGTCTGTGGTGGGCTGTGTTTTTGCTGTGATGGTAATTGGTAAAGGGTCTTCCTGTCCTAATCTTGACCAATGAGGTGGTGGTTTTTTTACTCTTATTTTCTGCCCTGGTCCTGTTGAGAAAAAGATGTGAGAGAGTAGCTGGGTGGGGGTCTGGCAGTCAGTAGTGAAGGTATTCAGCCTGTGTATACCTTCTGGACAAGACAGGAAAGCAGAGAGGTAACTTTAATATTTCCTCCTGACTGAACTGAAGGTTTACAGTAAAGCACACTTTCATCCTTTTTCTGATTCTGTTGTTAACTGGTACGTTCTCAGTTGAACTCATACTTCTGTGCATTCTAACATAATCTAACATGCATTCTAATAGGTATTAAAAAGACAAGACATATTTAGTACTTTTTTAAGACTTCTGGGCTCCAACAGGAATTGTCCTCAGTGGGTGCAGTTTGGTTTTAGCTGAAACTACATTTGATAGGGATTATGACAGGATCAAGAAGGCGGTTTCCTATAGCCAAAAGCTGGCTCTGTGATGATCTATTTCCTATAGCTTAAGCTAGCAGGCTTATTTTGCTGAATTTGTGTTGATACTGCAATAACTTGGTTTAATCATACATGGTAAAAATCTAACAAAACAGAATAACTGTGTTACCAAGCTGTTGGCCAATAAGAAGAGAACAAAATTCTGAACAGAGTGCTTAGGAACAAACAAAGCCAGCACCAAGTGGTCTCAGGTCCAAGAAAGAACCCTCCACGGTCTTGATCTCCATGAAAACGATCTCCATCATTTTCCTGCTGGTAAAGTGTGCCAGTTGAAAACCACCCCATTCTTCATGAAGAAGAGTTGCACCATCAACTCTAAGACCTAAAGAGAACAAAAGGGTGACCATAACACCAGAGGAAACCGTATTAATTCCCCATTAGTTAGTTCTACAGGGATAACTATAAAAAATGCTATTAGTGATGAGTTTTTTTAATTTGATAATTTGAAGTATAATTGTTAGCATTCTCTAAATAGACTACATCTGAATTCTGCATTCAGATTTTATTGAAACTAAGAATAAACTGTTGGCTTTATTTGTAAGCTGCTTTTCTTTGACACATATGCTGCCTGAGAGTTATGCAACATATGGAGGCTTAGATATTTGGTTTACATTTAGCTACTTATATAGTATACATCTAAATCAGGATGAACAGAACACCATCCTCTAGAGGCCAATGAGTTTAAGTATACTTCTAGTAAAAAGGTAATATTCCATGTCTTCAGTTAATAAAGGGCCAACATCTGTCTTGAGTTTCAGTGATACATAAAATATGGGTCACTCATACACACACTATGCAAGGCAGAATCAGATAGGTTTTATAATTTTGGGGGGGCTATACTGGATTTTTTTCACAATGGAAGAGATAGATACAAATAAAAGTAAGATACAAAAAGCAGGAAGAAATCCTGCACGTATTCTGCAGTTACTGCACTGAATAAGAAGGTTGAAGGAAAATAACTGATCCACAGCTAAAATTCTCAGAGCTAATACATACCAGAAAATTAAACAGTAGTGGCATAGGTATATGATTTGAAGCCAGGAAAACCTAATTATAATTTTTTATATGATGGAGTAATACTCTGCATGCAAGTTTTATATTGTTGACAGAACTTACACATAGTAGTGAAAATTAATGTTGTTTATGTTGATGTCATGCTTTAAGAAAGATTAATAATTTACAAATTCATTGAGACACCAAAACCAGTATATGCAAATGTTAATTCCCAAACAGCCTCACATCAGTTTATTAATTAACTACCTCAGACATCTTCAAGAGCTTTCCTTTTCTACACTTTGCATTCACAGTCAGATTATCTGTGCTGAAATGGAACAAACTAACCCATCTAAAAACATAGTAATCTCTGAAAAAAAATAATATTATATCTCAATTTTTTTGTGAAACTTTTTTTTTATTCCGATCTCAATTAATATTTATACTGAATTATAATTTCACAGAAGTAATATTATATCTTTAAAGAAAAGATGCATTTAAAAACATACTGATTCAGTAAGGATACACCATAAAATTAATTTCATAACATTATCTTTGCATTTTATATTACTACACATTTTAGGGCAACTGCATTATAGTCACAGTTTTGAACTTGAATCTTTCTCAGTTTTTAAAAGGCTTAAGACAATATCCATATTTTAATACAAAAGTAAACTAATGGAAGTGTTAGAATGTGTGGAAGCCAATAGCCATTCATTTACTTATATTAAGAGCAAGAAAGCAGATACTCATATCAGTGAAGATTAAATTCTGTAAGGCTATGATTGCCCCAAAATGTGTGATATACAAAGCTTCTAATGAATTTGGGCTAACAATCTTACAAAAGGCTTATATCCTATGAGCTGAAACTTACAAGTCAGTAACTGTGAGGAACACAAATTTTTCAAGGATGGAAAGCCTCTTTTTCTAGAATTGCCTTGCAGGGTGGGCAAGACCACAAGAAGTTATGACATTGGCTGTTTCTTATACTTTAAGTGCTGTACGACTACTTAGAAATGCATACTCCTGCACCCATGGAGGCACTGTCAGTTTAGCATCACATTCTGTTGAATGGTCTCTGCAGCACTGGGTACATCAGTTACGAGTAGAGAGATAAACCCTGCCTTTGATAGTGTGCAAGTCACTGAAGTGATAGCCTTTGATAGCAATCCCTAATGAAGTAAATTTGCCTGCTAAGAAATGAGGGCAGAGTTTAGCTGTATGCTACAGCTTTAATTCTAAAGACACGTTTTCATTGATAAATTAAATAATTTATTATGTGTAAACACAATGTGATATGTTAATTACTTGGTTTATTTTTAAAAGGAACATGTCACTAAGCACAAGTGCTTTATTCTCTGATGTAAAGTATTACAATTTTTGTCTAAAGTTATACCTGATCCAGACAAAACTTGATTTAGTTATAACAACAGCTTGAAATCTACACAGAATAAACTGAATTTCAGCAACATAATTACAGATATAACAGAGACTGCACAGAAACTTTGAACAAGCTAATATGATTATGCATATGTGAGAGAAAAATTAATGGAACATTCTTCATTATAGAGTCCTTGGGGAGTCCTTGATTTGTCAGATTACTGACATGATACACTACCACTGCTTCATTGGAGCCCTGATACCCTGTCCTATCAATATATACAAGGGAGATGAATTTCAGAAATACATCTGAGCATAAACAGAAATAAAGCACTGAAAACAGGACTGATCAGAATTTGCCAATTAAATATTTTTCCATTAAGAAAAAAATTCATTCATTTTGCTATCTGATTATCTAACAGTTACCAGGGACAAATGGCTGGAAGATTTCTAAATTTCCTTTCTAAAAATGCTCAGGTAGCAACCTAGCAGGACCTTGTAGTTTATGTCCAGGTTTGACCTAGTCTTCCTCCTTGTTCAAGAGAAGTAGATCTAGTTGCTCTAGCCTCAGAACCTCTGAACTTTAAGGGGTAAAAGGAGAGAGAAGTAGGTGATTTTGGAAAGCTCTGAAATGTCAATTCACTCTTTTCTCCAAAGAAAATTCAGGAAATCCTTCTTAACCTGGTCCCTTAAAAAAAAAAAAACCCAACAAAATAAAAACAAAACAAAACACACACACAAAAAAAAAAAACCCCACAAAAAACACAAAAAAACCCCATAAACCCAAAAATCCCATACCCAAACAGAATCAAATACTTGTCAATATTCCAATATTCTTCAGAATTCCCCGCAAAAGAGTCTCTCCCAGTTGTCATTGAGAAATTGTAAAGTTTGAGGAAATTAGGTACTGTGAAATCCTGTAAATGTAATAGAGGCAACCGCGGTCTATGCCTGAATTAACAATATCCACCTAACAGGAGCAAATCTGAAAAACAAAACAACTGTGAGGTTATGATGCCTGCCCTACTTATTTCAGGCATTTTTGTTCAAAATAGTTCTAAGCAGCAACACTGGACTAAATGCCCATTAGTGCTTTGGTTGCATACTTTGCTCCCTGAAATACATCTTCGGTTTCATGCAGTTACTGCACTTCACTACCACTGAGGTCATCAGGTATTAACTTCAAAAACATATTCTGTTCTAAACAAACAAACAAACAATGTAGGCACAACTAAAGTTTTTATAAGCATATTGCAGAAATTATAAAGATAAAAACTTTGGGTTAGGTTATAGTTAATTGGAGTTAAGTTCAAAGTAAGGAGCAGTACCCTGATCTTTATACTGATTTCTTGAGGCCAGTGCTGCTGATAGCATTAGTAATCTCAAATTGGGTTGAAAGCAAACTGTAGTGAGGCATAGGCATTGTCTCACAATGATTTAAAAAATCATGTGTAATGTTATATTCCAGAGTCACAGAGCTGAAAAGAAGGTTTTAGGAAGGGATTTTCTAAGACTAATCAGGATTTGGTGAGGGGTTAACTTTTACCTGAAAATTTCTAGAATAGGAAAACTGAGTTATAGGAAGGAAACTGTCACACAAGCCAAAAGTCACTTTGGAAAGGAGTCTATCTCATAGGTTTAATAGGAGAAGAAAATTTGATACAAAAAGATTACTAAAACTTAGAGGTGACAGGTGGAATTTCATCAAATTGAAAGAGAATCAATGACAGACCCCAGATCAAAAATGTACCTCAGTATGGTCTAGCCAAACCACAGGCAGCTGAGAGTGGGACAGATGAAATAGCCATGAGTATTCTTACCCAGGACCAGGAGCATCGTATAGAAAATATTGACACATTAGATGATGAGCTCAGCCCACCACAATACACTATTTCTTGACATTGGATGTGTAACGTACAAAATTGATCTATACTCTCAGTGAATGTCCAGAGAAGACACAGCTTTCAGTAGGACAGTGACGCAAACTTTGTTTCTATGATAGAGATTATGAGAGAGATCTGACATCCATCAAAAGGCATATGATAACATTGTGGCTGTTCTTATCCACTGTTGCATACAATTGTGAATACATGAATACATACACTTGAAGAAGCAAGTTTACTTACATGTAAATGCTGTCCCTGAGTGAATTTATATTGAAATGTATACTTGCAGACTTTGCTCTTTTTCTCAGTCTCTTTCAGCACTGACTTTGCCATAAAAAGGACCGTGATGGATATGTTCCTTTCTACAGGTTTCACAATGAACAAGATGTGTAAGAAGCAAGATAGGAGACTAGGATCTATCATTAATAAATAATGGATTGTTGTCTTATATGGTAGAGTAGAAGTTATTAACTCAGTGTCTGGGATTGTTCACTATATATCAAAAAATCATGTTGTTTGTAAGCAGTCTTTCTTTTCAGATTTCAAAGCTTCCAATGCCATTCCTGGAACCACTTTTTATTTCCACTTCTCAACCTAAATTTTAAAATTGCTATTTTGACAATAAGTCAAAAATGAAAAATAGAATCTGTTTCATAATTAGTCTACGCTATCCTGTTTTCTTGTCGTGAATATATGTATGTATGCAATTAGGGATTTTGAGACCGCTGTGATGGGTATGTTTAGAAGACTGATAAATAGGGCAAGTCTTAAGCTTCAAAACAAAACTTTACTAGACTGATATTCACTAATACATAATGTTAATGGATAATTCAAGCCATTATCATACATTATCAATCATTATCACTACATATTCAAAGCAATCACTCTAATAATCACAGCCTGCATTAGCCGTGAGCTCACTTTAAAACAAACTTGATGTTGCATTGTTGTTCTTGATTGCTGCACTTCTTAATCATTTAATTAACTAACATCCAGGTGGTCAGGCTTGAGAGCCATTCAAGGGGGGAACCCCAAGGAAAAGTGATTTCTTTCTTTTTCCCCCACTCCCACTTTGGAATCTTGATTTTCTACAAGCTTACAGAAAGTACCATTGGTCTTCTCTGCCTCTGGGTTGCATGTTGCATGAAGCTTGAGGGACAAGGTAGGAGTTATTTTTCCAAGCTCAGCAGGTGTCTTATCTCATTTCTTGATTGGTTTTTGTTCCGTTGTTTTATTGTTTTGGTTGCATTGGGGTTTTGTTGTTTGGCTTGGTTTTTTTTCTTCCCCCTCTTATTTATCTGCTGCTTCTTTCCTTAAAGCAAAAGCTGTCTTTTACCATCTACTGATCCTGAGCTGCTTCAGTGACCAGCACTTGACTGTCATTGAGCAGTTCTCAAAGCCTTTTCTGTTACCCCTTAAACTGCACATCATAACAAGAGTCAGATAGTACCAAGCTCACACAGTCAGTTGCCCTAATAAATTGGTAACAGCTGTTCAAGACTAGGGCCTTGCACAGTCCACAGAAGGCACAGTCAGAACAAGGCCTGTGGCTTGTTATTAGCAATGGCAGTGCTTCTCCATTTCTACTATATTAGCATGCTTATTTCTGGGATCAAAACAAGCTAATGTGAAGTATGCTAAATGGGTTTTTACTCTCAAGAGCGTGCTGTAGCTAGTCTCAGTACTTAGATTGTATTTTGATCTTTGTACATCATTCATATGTTTTATTACATCTATCTAAGTATTAGACCTACTTTTTCACCCTAACACTGTATTTGAACATTGCTTAAATTTTTGGTTGTAGAAAGTATTCCTGTCTATATTTTGTAAATAAGGGCACAGAGAATATAAGAAACAGCTCCAAACTAGCAATACAGTATAAGCTATGCATAATTTTACATTTTGTGTGATTTATGTAGGGTACATGACTGACTTGGAGTTATAGCCTAAGAGACTTAATTTGTCAGGCAAAAAACATTTGGAAGAGCCAGGAATAGAATCTAAATATTCTGAGTCATGCAATGTCTTTTTTCACAAGATTTTCACAGTCAATATTCTGTAAATATATTAGTAATACTATGTATTGCTATGTATTTTTTTATACCTGTCATTAGAATTCCCATCGGTTACCTGCTACCACCTTCCTATAATGCACATACATTAGTGTTCTGCAGTTCAGGGTAGTCATAACTCCTATTTGCTTTCTACTTTACTCATCAAGATTTTTAAATAAACATGGTACAGTCTCAATATTTGGTATTTCAGATCTCAGAAAAGCAACGAATTTTCCTTTTCAATAAAACAGCAACCAATCAAAACAACCCGAACAATAACAAAATTAAAGAAAACCACACAAAACAAACAAACCAAACAACAGAACAATCCCCCCTTGCAGTACTTCAAAATGAGTGATGACATGCTTTTCATCTCACTCTGTATAGATCATCTTACTCCGTGTGGATCTCTAACCTATAATCTTAAAGTGGTCATACCACCTCTCTAATGCTATGATGGTGTTTAGACCGTAGTAGAGGTTTTTAGACTCTGATCTTTGAACTGTAGGTTTTCAGGTCAAGTCCACCATGCCAAAATGCTCTAGTTATCTGTTGATTTTAATCGTATCTCCCTTAATTTTTTTCTGTAGCCTCTTTCATTATTCCTTTACTTCAGTCTTGATACATCACTTACGCAAGGTATTTTAAGATTAGTTATGAAAGTTATCATGAGCTTGTTTTCTCTTACCTTTTCTTGCTTCAGTAAAGGCTGTCTCATCAGGTTTCCTATTCTGTTAATCATTGTGCAGAAAGGAAGTAATTTGTGATCCTTCCTTCTGTCTTTACTATAAATCTTTCATTTCCCCAATAATATCCACATGTAATGCCGAATAACAACTTGAAACCTATAGTTCTGTAGATACTCCAATGTTCATTGCAACATGAAAGCAATAGAAGAGAATTCAGAATTTCTTCAGAAGTTTTCAGAGGAATAAAATTAAATTAAACCTTGGGGGGAAAAAAAACCCCATTTTTTTAGGAAAATAAAAATGAAACTAAATTATGGAATTAAATGAATATGAAACTACAGATCATACTACGGTCTAGGTAATGGGTACGGGTAATATAGAAAAATGTCTTTTAGAATTCTCTTATACTCTTATCCTAGTATAACTAGGGTTTATTTTTTCAATAAAAATTAAATTAATTGCTGTTAACTATTTGACGAAAGTAAGCAGGCTCTGCCATACTGTCAATTAGAATCAAAAACTAATATATTTACAAGATAAGAGACTTCAATGATGTGACTGAAAAATATATATATACCTATATATTCATTAAAGCAGCATAGTGGGCAAAAATATTATTGACAATTGAAAGACAAGCAGTGAAAACATTTACACACTAGTCCATAGAATAGTTCAGTTTTTGATGTAATAGCTTTTGTTATACCGCTACACATTGTCTTGTTCTAATTCTATAGGAAGGGACATTGAGACAAGACTCAAGTGTTAATGAAGGGTTTTAAAACATGAGTTTGTCGGCTTTCTAATTCTTGCTCTAAGTACAGCTGTCTCAGAAGATAAGTACCTATTTTAGATCCTGATAACAGGCGATGGTAACACATAGGTTTTATCTTTTGTTATTACCTGCTTTATTCTACTTTAAGCTTCAATTGCTTAACAATGAAGCTGTCATCCTTTATGTGGTATACTGTACATGATGCCCTCTGGAACTTGTCAAAGATCCTAAATCAGAAACGCTGATTATAATAAAGTCTTTCCTGGTCCGGTAAGGAGGAGCCGGGGACCTGTCATCTAACTCAAGTCTGTTGAACAAAGTGATACTGAACACTGATGAGCAGGTCAGGTCTTTCAGCTTTCCTATGTGAACTTGTGCTCCAAATGAATTTCCTGAAAAAAAAAAAAAAAAACAAAAAACACCCAACATTTTGAGATGTGATGAAATATAAGAAGAAAAGTAAAAAGCAGATTTGGGTTAAAATTATCCTGAACTTCAAATTACTAATAACTATTACTATAATAATAACCATTACTATACTATCTCTGTTATAGGAAGATGAGATCCAATTTCAAAGCACACGTTTGAAACAGCTGGTTACCATTCAACACAGGTAATGTTAAGGCAGAGGAAGGGAAAAAGTAGGTTTTGATGAAATGGCTTAAAATTGAAGCATTGATTCTTCAAGAATTAGAATATATCACCATTAAAACAGGTTATAGATTAAAGCACAACCCTAAAATGCTAGCTTAAATTATACGTCTTATTGTATCTTTGTTCATGGCTAGACTCATAAAATAGATTAAATAGCTGGTTCAACATGGTAATTCAGAAAGAGCTCAGTTAAATATGACTTGAACTCTCACAAGAACTTTTTATTAAACACTAATTCTGACTTCAATTTCCACTTCAATGGGTCAAAATCATAAAATGACCTCTGCTTATTGCTGTATGGCGTGGAATGAAGAGTAGAGTATATTTTTATGAAACAAATTTAATTTAGAAAGTTTGGTTGACAAGAATTGTGATTAGACTGAAACATTGGAAATTACAAACTTAATTTTTCTTTAGTCCTCAGTTTTCCACTTTTCCTAGAAAATGTAACTCTAGTACAGTACACAGATTATGGAAATCTACTGTTTGAAGAACTCATTGAATCAACTAACACTTCTTGTTTTGTTTCTTCCTCACTACCAGTATTTGACTTAAAACCAAACAAGAGCTAAAAGACCATTCTGAAAATAACAGTTAAATAAAAAGTCCTTTAGTTTGGATTCCATATCTCTGCAATAATTTTCAAAAGCAGAGAACTTTATTCCAGCAAGCTCTATACCTAGAAATTATGGAAGTTATTTCAGTGTAAACTTGCAAGACAATTTTCTTTGCATGCATCCGTACAGTAACAAGTTTTCTCTTTCTTCAACTTTCATCTACTTTAATAAATGACAAATAAACTGGTATAGTACTCTATCCTATATGGTAATAGTAATAGCAATTAATATTCCAAAATATAATAATTGACTGGATTTTTATTTATCTTAAATAGAATCATAGAATCATAGAATAGTT
>NW_009918768.1:0-10092 GCF_000696875.1 Nestor notabilis
ATATATTTTTATATATATAATGGTTATAGTTATACCACTGTCAGGTAACAAGACCTCCACCAGGTGTAGCACTGTTCACGTTCCTCTCCTTGCTGGAGTCACGATGAGAATATACGTGAATGCAGTAGGGCAAGGGATTAAAGGACAACAGTCTTCACACTGCAGTCTGCTTTCCTGCCTGCCTACAGGCATGGCTGCCATTATTCCTTTCCCTGTTTGATGGTCATGCATGGCCAGTGTTGTTCCCTACCATGCAGTTCCTGTGAGCTAGGAGTCAGTAGCTCAGAAAAGAAGGACCAGTGCTTCATTTGTGGAGTAGTAGTTTCTGGTTTCTGTATCTTGCCAGAGCTCTCTCCTCTTAGCGTGTGCCTCTCAAACACGTATTCTGCAGGTCCAATGATTCCATACCAAACTAGAGCTTGGACTTAGAGGTTTAGATACTACTGCTCAAGAAACATTAAGAAGCTTATCCCCTACATGATTACATAAAGTCAATAAAACAAATAGAGTAGATGAATTTTCCTGTCAGACAACTGGGGTGTGAAAAATGTGTTGGGCTCTCTGTGCCAGCAGAGAATGTGAAGGAAGTGTGTGAAAAGTGACTAGAAAGGAACATGACTTCTGGTAACACAGATTACTGCTTAGTCCTTAAATATACATGTGTACACACATCTGTGGATTGAAGCAGATGCTCTAAGATACCTCAAGTTAGCAGAAAAGTCTTTGCTTGCTGCCTACATAATGAAACTCTCAGTATGAAACTCTGGGCAGTTGGTGCTGTGTGTGTACTGGATATCTAATTACTGCACATTTTAAACCAGGATTTGAAAAAGAGGAAAATAAAAGCCAGGAGAAGAAGAAAAAAGAGGATAGAGCCCGGTGTTTGAAATTTAAGCCTATTTTCCTGATAGCAGCTAAAAGTGAACAGGCAGCAGAGAGTAATTTTAGCTATAGAAAGAATTTATGTAGGTTCTGTGTCGGTATCTGTTAAGCTGAGCCAAATGTTTTTTGTACAAAGGTCTTAAATAAAAAACAGAAGGGAAAGAAAAAGATAAAACAATCCCATAAGCTCAACCTCCCAAACCTTTTAAACGTAACAAGATTCTGTCCTTTTTAATGAATGGTTTACAGTTCATTTTCTTGCAAAAAACCCCTTGAAAACAACAGATCAATCACATAAAGGTCTCTCTTCATCTCAGCATATTTCTTACATAATTAGACTCCAAAACAAGAAGTGTAAAGTTAATGCTGAGAACCACGTATTGCTCCCTCACAACTCTGGAGTTTGTCACCTACCTCCTTTTCAATGGTTTGTTTTGAAACAGAGGGAAAATAAAGCCTGGTAAGAAGGGAAGGTTGAAATCCTGGCCTAGACCTGAAGTGTAGCTTACGAGTGGTCTTCCCTGAGTATTAAGGGCTGGAGGAAAGGAGAGCCTGTCACTGCAGAAACAAGGAATGAGGCATAAGGTGGGCTGTGAACACCAGCAGCGTTGTTCTCATTTTAATCACAAACGTGAGGTCATCTGCCTCAAAGAGGCAAAGCTGCCAGCGTATGCTCAGAGGGGAAATACAGACTCAGAAGGACAGATGGCAGGTGACCCCTCTCCACGATCACTTAATGTTTAAATGTCATTGCTGTGAGGGGGTGACAGGGTGGAGGTGTCTCCCCAGGCAGAGGTCCCTGGCTTTCAAACTGCAGGCTGGTTTCTGCAGGCTGTTCTGGTGCACTTGGAGCTGATTCACCAGCCCACTTGGTTGTCTTTGAGGAAGGTGCGATGTTCTATCTGCAGTGGATGGTGAACTCCAAACATACCCTGCTTTTGGAGGTTTCATTGCTCCATGACTAGCAGCTTGCTCTGATTTTTAGACTGGACTTCTTGCTCTTGCAGACAGAGCAATAGGAAGCCAAATGGTCTTGAACTCTGCTTCCCTCAAAGGTATCTAGGCTCAAAATATTTATGTTATTTGGTATCCTGCACCTTGATTATGTTGAGGTGAGAGGAGGCTGCCTTCTTGAAGGCATAAAATAGATGTCATTAACAGTAGTAGAGAGGGAGATCTTGATTTCCTTGCAAATATTTCACTCTGGGGTATTTTTCAAATCAAGAGTCCAATGGCTGTGCTGCGATCTGCATTCCAAACAGGTCCCAGTAATGAACCCAGCCTTGCTGAGGGGCTCCCACATTGGTGGGCTTACAGGTTGCTGTTCCAGTGGTAATCCTACTAGGAATATGTTGCTAACAAAGCGATCCTCTTCAGGGTTCAGGTGAGCACTCACTGAGGTCTGTGGGACAGCACAAGGCAGGTTGGGCAGCCAGCTGGGACTGAGAGCCCATTGGGGGTGTCCTTCTCTTGTGAGCACTCGGACATTGCATGGGTCAAGGTTCCACAGGATTTTAAAGACCTGACACTCTCCCAGGGTAAATGGAGAATGGCTTTCTCATTAGACAGATGAATCTCTGCCAGTTTATGCAAGTTGATGGTCTGACCTCTCTTCTTTTCACAATCTGGAGAAATCCATGATGCTGAAACCCTGAGCCTGCCATTAAACAATTTATATTTTACGCAAGAGGAGTTGAAAAGCTCATTTTATTTTCTTCCCTGATTGGGCTATTCAGTGATATCTCTGGGATGGAGTGCATCTGTCTTACATCTGTGCTGGTGACCACGAGATGCGGAAAGCATTGATGGAGTATTTTATTTTTAAATCCCAGCACTCCCAAGTCTGTTGTTTCAAGGTAACCTTCTGCCTTGGTTCCTTACGTACCAGAGTTTCTGCAGGCTCCACAGTGCATTTGGATACAGGATTCAAGATTATCAACAGGAGATGAGTAGGCTTCATTTTGAGCTGAATCTCAGTGAGAACTGGTGCAAGCGGTATTGAATTAGCTGAAGATGTAACCCTTCATAAATAGCAAGGCATGCTAGAAAGAGGTTGTATGAAATAGAACATTTCTGATAAAGAAAAAGGATATAATTCTCCTGCAATAAATATCTTCCACTGTATAAATCTGCTTGTACTTTTCACCTTTAGTAACTAATGGTTTTTTGCACAGGTTCTTTCAGGGAGCTTGTAAATCTGAGGCAGCTTGGATGCAGGCTGACAGCTGTAATTTCTTTCCATGGAGAGGCTGTTTTATGTGTCACAAGTGTTCAGTACATGTTTGATAGAAGTTTATAATACTGTTGTGAAAGCCAACCCTCCCTGATGAGAAGGCAGAACCATTCTCTCTGACTGGGAAGCTGCCAAACCTGTCACATTGTGTATTTATATTTTCCAGTTAGTGTACAGAACGAGATGGCTTTCAGAATGAGGCTCTTTCCAGAGTGCTCAGAAAACCCTTGTTGTTTCCCTTTCTTCACAGGAAATCATTTACCCTTCAGCATATCAAAATACTGCGCTCTCACCCATAAAGATTAAGCTATGAGTAGCTCCAGCAGCGACAAGGGAGCTTGCAGTAATCTTACTTGCAAATGGCCAGGCTAGGCTAAGGGTAAAAGCAAGGTTTGGCCTTCCTTGGCATTGAGAAGGGCATGTGTTGCATCTAATCGTTGCATTGCTGCACCTTCAACATCCTGAAGAACATTATGCTGGGTTCAAATTTTCACTCCCCTGTAGCTCCAGAATGGCTTGTTCAAGTGCAGATGTCTACACGAGGTCATCTTATCTTTACTTCCAAATGATGTTGGGTCTGGATATGTATTATGAACTATAAATTTCCTTTTCCAGAAGTCCTTCCGCCCCAGATTCCTCAGCGTAGCAGAACTACTGCATAAGGAAGGCTTTAAGGTAGGTTCTTTCAGTTATTTAAAGCTAGAGTGTTTTCAAAATCTGAAATGTACTCAGCCTGCTACAGAAATGGAGAATATTGGAGTTTATTTGGAGACAGAGGGGGGAAAAGGGACTTTTTTTGAAGTATAACAGGTTTTTTTAGCTGAGTGACCCATAAACCAAAAGTTTTCCTGATTGTTTATTTGTACACAGGGGACTGTCATGAGGGGAAGAACAACCCTGGCTCTGCTATCAGCCTGCAGCCAGGATGTTGTGTTATAAACTTGTTGTGGTTGAAGCCCAGCCAGCAGCTCAGCCCTACACAGCCACTCACTCATTACCCTCAGTGAGAACTGGAAGAGTAAAAGTGAGAAAACTCATGGCTGGAGACAAAGTAGGTAAAGCAAAGTGGGTAAAGCAAAAGCCACCCATACAAGCAATGCAAAACAAGGGATTCATTCACTGGTTCCCGTCACAGGCAGGTGTTCAGCCATCCCCAGGACATCAGGGCTCCACCACCCATAACGGTGACATGGGAAGACAAACACCATCACTCTGAACATCCCCTCGTCTTTCTCCCCCAGCTCTATGTGTGAGCACGATGCCACACAGTCTGGGATATCCCTTTGGTCAGTTGGGGTTAGCTGTCCTGGCTGCGTCCCCTTCCAACTCCTTGTGCACCCCCAGCCTGCTTGCTGGTGGGGTGGGGTGAGGAGCAGAAACCACCTTGGCTCTGTGCAGCACTGCTCAGCTGAAACAAAACCATCCCTGTGTTAGCAGCACTGCAGCTGCTATAAAGAAAACTAACTCTACCCAGGCCAAAACCAGCACAAAACTCCTCTAAGCTCCACTAGAAACAAAAATGCCAACAGGATGCTACATATGACAGGAGGAGAGGAAGGGGAAGCTTTTTTTGTGGAGAAGGTCTTTCCAACGCTTCATCTTTAGTACTACTCACAACCTGCAGACATTTGAAATTGGTGGTGTTTACATCCCTCTTGTAACTCTTGTGCATAATTTTGCATCCATATCCCTACTGAAATGTAACTGACAACACAGCCACAGAAGATTGGTGAGAGCATTAATTATTTGAGTGCTGTTTTCCTCAGTGGCATTAGTGTAGCTACTGGATTTATGGATTTACAGTTCTGCCTTTCAAGGCTTGGTGCCTAGGCCAAAGAAGAACAAAATTACAAGAGATTGAACTTAAGCCTTATTGAAAGTCAGAGGGATTTAGGTTTTCCTAAGCCACTTAACTGCTTCTGAATGTGTTACTACCGTTCATGGACTATCATCCATCAGCAAATCACAGATAACAGAGAGATGGGAAAGTCATGCTGTTCTTTGTGTGTGTCTGTGTATGGAGAGACACCCTTGTGATGAAAAATGCCCTCCAAAATCGTCTCTGACAAGAAGTCTGTGTGTTGGGTCAGACCCACATGCAGTAAATGAATAGTTTGGGGATTATGAAGCACACAGTAAGTAACCTTTTTTCCCTAAACAGCTTTATGCCACAGAAGCAACCTCAGAGTGGCTCAATGCTAATGGTATCCCAGCAAATCCTGTGGCATGGCCATCAGAGGAAAGCCAGTGTCCAAGCCTCCCTTCAGTCAGGAGGTAAGAGTAGTACCCACCTGGTCAAACTTGTGTTAACATCCAGGACAGCAAATACAAGGGACAAATTGCTGGCTCCATGAAGATCAATGATAGTGATTTAATAGAACTTCGAAGTCAATCTACAAGTCTTGTTTTATCTGTTTCTGTCTGGAATTGCCACAGCAGAGAGGTTTCAGCTTAGTTAATGAACATCTCATTGAACAGCCCTGTTTAACAGAGCTTGGATGTATTGCTCCATGTTACATTTTCACACATGAATACATGGGATCTGAATATTTTAATCTCTAACGACAGTCAGTCATGCCTTTAACAAAATTGTGCTGAGCTTTATGAAGGCTGAATATTGCTTTCTATCACCTGAATAGAACAGAAATTAAACCTAAACTCCTGTGTCACAGCTTAGTGCCGTTAACTCCTCAACCCTCCTTGATACTAAACTCAAAGGAACATTTTCAGTGGTGTTTATCTGCATGGCTGTCTTATTCATCATATGTTTCCCTTACCCAAAGCATACTGTGATAGTTTCTTGTGCATTGTCTC
This sequence comes from Nestor notabilis, assembly GCF_000696875.1. Classification (NCBI taxonomy): domain Eukaryota; kingdom Metazoa; phylum Chordata; class Aves; order Psittaciformes; family Psittacidae; genus Nestor; species Nestor notabilis. The sequence continues at coordinate 5,930 of NW_009918768.1, forward strand.
TTCAGGCTGGTAAAGGATGGGAAAATAGATCTGGTCATTAACCTGCCTAACAGCAACACCAAGTTTGTCCATGATAATTACGTGATCCGGAGGTTGGCTATCGACAGCGGGATTGCTCTGCTCACTAATTTCCAGGTACTTCCCATGTTGTCCTTTCTCCTTTTAGTCGTAAGAGCCTTCAGAGCTTTCAAGCACTTGTGACCTTAGATTTCAGTGTGTTGGGAACCTCATTATCTCTGATAAATAGCAGTGTGCCTGCAAATCATGGCAACACAATGGATTGAATGTATTTTCTTTTTGCTACTATACAAAATAACATTGCTCAAAGTAAAACAAAACAACGACACAAAATTAAGACAGTCTTGAGTCCTGTAACTGCAGCTGAAGTTGTTGCTGTATCATTTTCACTTCTGAGCAAACTTCTTGTACAGGATTGCCTATAATATGTTTAAATTATGCATGGGAACAGTTCTTTTGTGGGACGATTTTTCCAGGATGGTTCTTAAGCCTTACAACAGGATGTAGCTGGCTTTCTTGGATGATCCTTGGGGCAATCCAGTTCCAAAATGCCATCCAAATGGAATTGCTGCCTGTCCTGTTGTAGTCCCCAGTTGCCAGTCATTATGTGTTTGTCGATCCTGATAAACCTCTTTCACATACTGATAGGGGAAGAGATATTTAGTAATGCAAAGTGGGACTCCTGCTGCCAGCAGTGCCTTGACTTCCTTTGCAAATGGCTTCAACTGTCACAAGAGCCTCATCTGGCTCTCATTAAGCACAACAGCCAAATTCCCATTGATTTCAGTGGGTGCTAACATGGAACCCAGTGACTTGAACTGGTGTCCAGCTGTGCAAAATCTTCTGCTGTGATTGGAGTGAGTGGAGAGCAGAGAGAATGCCAAGCTGCAAATTCACAGGCAGGATAATGCCAAACATCATTAGCAGGGAAGGGGGACAGGGAATGGGGAATCGAAGCCCCATCCTTCGCCTGCTACTGAAACACACACTGACAACCAGAGCAAGGGTCCCCATCCAAAATTGATTACTACACCTGCTTGATGCATTTCATTGAACCCTTTTGATTGCAGAGTTTTAATCCCTGAGCTTGAGAGAGGAAAACAAGGCTTGGGCTGTAGGGGGAAACAACAGCTCTCATGGGACAAAGCTGTCTTGCCAAAGCAGCCCAGCACCTCTACATCTCTCCAGCAGGACAAGCAGGCTCCAGAGGGCTGGAGGCAACAGCCATGAACAGTCACCTTGAAATTGATACTGATTTGGGTGAACTCAAGGACTGGACCTTCACAGCATAGTTTCAGGGTGACAGCGTAGAAGTGTGGACCCTGCCCTATTACTCAGCCTTCCTCAGAAGGCTTTGCAATGCTCAGTCCTCCTCTGCTTTATATTGACAGGTGACAAAGCTTTTTGCTGAAGCTGTCAAATACTCTGGGAAATTGGACTCCAGGAGTCTCTTCCACTACAGACAGTTTGAAAATGGAAGTACTGCATAGAAGAACTATCTGCAGCCTGCAATCTTACTGCTTCTGGCACCACAAACCAGAGGGGTTCTCAGATCAGTCACATAACCATATCTTATAGCATCTGCACTGATTGTATTTCCATCTCACACAAACTAATTCCTGGCCAATACTTCTGATGGCTCATTGAAAAGCTGTCCTCTACCCAGCCTCTCCACTGTCATCTTCCCATTTCCACATAGGATCAAGTATTAGTTACTTACTAGATCCAGCCACCACCATAGCAGAGGAGATGAAAGGATATACAAGTGATCCTACATGGGGTTGGTTCATTCTTTTCATAACCAAGCCTGCTTCTCCTTAGAAATGCCTTCCTTGGGTCTGTAATCCCAGCTATTCTCATAGTGGACTATTAGAGCCTGGCCTCAAACTCTCATAGAAAGACACTTAGTTTTCCCTTTCCATTGCTGATTATTGAGGATGTTATGACTTTATGTAACATTCTGCTGCTTGATCCACCCAGTGGTACCATGGATGCCTGCCTCAATGATGTGTGATAGGAGCTCTTTAAAGACAGAGGAACATGAATTCCCCACGATTCTCTACAAGAGCTGACAGGCTTTATGCAGCTACATTTTGCTTGGTTTGTAACCATGACCAAGAATCATCATCTTCAGCCTATAGATTTGATGGGAGAGGAAGGCTGTTATGTGTGTGTCTTGGAATTGCTTCCAAGTTCTGCTCAGTCCTTCAGGCTGTTGTTACCATTATTAATTCTGGTTCTGAATTCAGATGGTTCTCCATGTATCATAAAGGCTGTCTCAGCTTCATGTCAGGCTTCAAAAGTGGAGAACTCCCCCCCAGACTTCTGTGTGTGGCTGTCCAACGTTCTGTGCCATGGTGTTGGAGCTGGATGCCACCTAGCAGTGTGTTTTCTGAAGCTATCAGCACTGAAAGCATCATAGAATATCTGGTTAGCAGGGACCTCAAGGATCATCTGGTCCAACCTTTCTTGGCAAAGCATGAGCTAGACTCGATGTCCCAGCACCCTGTCCAGCTGAACCTTGAGTGGTCAGATGCTGTGATGCCTTTGGGTACCATGGGACTCTGAAAAATAGGTGCTAAGTGCCAAGACCAAATTTTGAACCAGGTGTGGACTTCAGTTCTGTTGTGGTTGATATCCCAAGTGCTCTTGTCATGGGCATTTCTTCAGTACTAACTCTTGTGGTGAACACAAACATTCCTGCCATGTGCAGAGCTTTGCACTGTTAGAGATGTTACGAAAAACCCAAACAACAAACACACAAAACCCCAACAACAAAAAAACAAACCTAATCACCACCACACCACCCCCAAACAACTAGAACTCCAGAAGAGCCCAAAGCCATTGATGTTCACCCATTCAGCTGTGAAATACATGGTGGCTGCTGAAGCAGCATTGGAAATGCATCCTGCATGTTGATTTTGGTGGCAAAAATCCCATTAACAGCTGGTGTCATCTCACATCCCCCCATCCTGCTTTTACCTCTAGGAGTGAACAAAGTGACAGCTTAACACATCAGTATTCTCTTGTTCTTCCTCTTCTATTTTGTCACTTCTCTTGTGAGCTGAAAATGAAATAAATGCCTTGGATTGTGACAGCTGCTCAGCTGAAATTCTGCATGGCCTGGATTCTCCTGTTTATTTCTTTAAGTACTTATTTATATGTTTTTAAGCATTGATGAACACTGGTCTGATAGGAGACCACCATTCTGTGTTTGACAGTGAATGCGGAGCTGCTGTGTGCCTCAGGTGAGGAGGTGGTGGGGAAAGAGCAGCAGGACAAAATGAATGCTCTTCCTCTTCAGCTGCATGTACACAGGAGAAAGGAGGAGCCCTGATTCTCCAGGAGAGGCATGTGAAATGTAAGTGAGGTGATAGAGCAGGGAGCAAGGAAACATCAAAGGGATGGGAACTTTAAAGAAGAGGCTGAAGGATGGGAAAACCTTTACTGCTTTTAATTCAACTTCCTTAAACATGCTCCTGCCCATACCTGACAGTGTTGGGGTATGTGTATCTGTGTATGCATTGCATCATAGAATGGTTTTGTGTTGGAAGGGACCTTCAAAGCTCATCTAGTCCAACTCCCTGCAATGAGCCGGGACACCTTCAACTAGCTCAGGTTGCCCACAACTACATCCAGCCTGGCCTTACACATTCCTGTTGTTACTTATTTCAGCAGCTGCAGATGCTTAAACTGCAGCTGCTTTGGTGTCCACAGACTCTCACATAATTAGAGTGGAATTTAGTAGAAAAATACACCAGGGCTGAATATATACTGAGTAGCCTGTAATTATGCAGTAGTGATAATGTTTTGTTCCTGGTGCTAAACACTGGTCACTTCCCCACTCTCCTGGAGCAGGTGACACTAATGTCCTTCCACCCTTAATCAGACCCATCTTTATCTACACCATCCCCTGTGCTGTCTTTTCCTCCACCTCCCTTTGATGTCTCCTCCACTTCCCTTGTTGAAGAAAAGAAGTTCTTTTTGCTCTGACTGATATAAGATGGAACTCTAACTCCTACCATGGGCAAAAGGAGCCAAGAACCCATCCTCTAGTTGACAGTGTGCAAACACTGGGTGCTGGCTGAATTTTTTTCTCAGTATGCTTTCCTTTTTGTGTAATGAAGGTGTGGACACTATAGGGA
>NW_009918768.1:10123-33834 GCF_000696875.1 Nestor notabilis
ATCTACTGCTGGGATCAGTGCAGATCTAAAACCAAAAGTTACAATTAGTATCCTTTGTACAAAGCTCATCACTGCTTTCTACATTCCTTATAAATTTTCTTCTTAATCTTGGGGAGGGTGACAGTGACAGATGAAAGGGGATGCTGTTCAGAGCCAGAAATCCACTAGGTTATGAGCAGTCAAGTAATTCTTCTTTACTGGTGATAAAGAGACATATGAAGATGCAGGAGACAGTCCAGAGCACAACTTTTGAGACAAGCACAAGAATAGCTGGCAACAGCCATGGTGAAATGTGAAGGGACCTAATTTTTAGTGACAGAGATGGGTTTTTTCTCACTAGTCAGTCTGGAGCCAAAGCTCTCCAAGTGTGCCAAGTGCTGGGAAGCTCTGGAGACTCTATTTCCCAGGAGGCACTGCCAGATATTGAGGCCAGGCTCTTTATCTAGTTGATCATCTTCCTGGATTTGCTCTTCTGCTTTTAACACCATTTAAATCACATGGAGATGGCTCAGGCAGCCGCTGCAGGGATTAGTAGCAAAGCAGTGATAGTTTAGCATGTTGAAGGCAAGAAGAAAAGAATGTAAGGGAGTGAAATGGTAGAGAAATTAAAACAGCAAGATGAAAGCATATGCTTTATATAAATGGGGAAAAAATTAGTGGAAAGCTTTAAGAAGCCTCTCTGCTCTGAGGCCATTTGAAACAGTGAAAATCAGGTTTCTGAAAGTTCTAGAAGTAGTCAAGTAGGAAAGGCACCATGGTCTTGGCAGTGAACAGAAAAACAAGTCTTGCTTGGCTTACAGGTCTCTGGGTTTTCCTGCACTGGGTTTTGCCACCAGGCTGGAAGGCATCTTTTACTCATTCCCCCACGTACCAAGTGTATTTTGCACTCTCAGGGTTTTGAAGCCTGTTTGTACTTTGGTTCTCTGTGCTTGCATCAGAGGCATCTAGGAGTCTGGCTGGAGCTTAGCACCTCTGTATCTCTGTAATAAAGTGATCCATGTAAGTAGGGGAGGGATTGGAAGTTGGCACTATACTAAAACCCACCACTGCAGTGTGTGTGCAATACCAGCAGCTGGATGCGTGCCTGCTGCCTGTATCCCAGCGAAGTGTGAACAACCACTAGCAGGAGGGTGGGCTCATGCAACAGCCAAGATGAGGTGGTAAAAGGAGACAGCATCTCTGGCTCCTCCTGTTTATAGTGTTTATAACACCAAATCCTAGTCAGAGTAGCCCTGGACCTTGGGAACCTTTCAGCAGACAGAATTAGTGCTGTTGTCATCTCAGCAAGGACAGGAGGTGCTGCCATGCCATATGAAGCACATGAATGATGCTGCTATAGCCAGGACATTGAAATCTGCTATTCTACAGCTGTCAGCTGCCAGATAGTATCCAAAGCTTCTGGTTTTCCTTTCTTCTGCATCTCAATGTCTTAACATTGCCTAATGTAATTTTTAGGGAATAATCTAGTTACACTGTAACATTTGTTTCACCCTTACATTGAAGAGAATTTAAATATGAACCTTTTAATATATCCTAATTAAATGGAGAACATGATATTTTGTCGTTAACTTGGTAGGCTGAACTCCTGCCCATCCTCATAATTAAAATATATTGAATCCTGCAGACTGATATTACCACTTGAGAGAAACTCAGGGAAGTTTGTCAAGATGAAACTGAGAGACAAAAGCATTGGTTAATAATGATATTCAAGCTTTATGATAACGTACTTTAGGGAAAAGATGAATAATTGCTAGGGAGTAATGCTATTGCTTTGGGATTACCATAGTCTTGGGTAAATGCTCTGGATCATCTAAGACAGTATCCAAGTGCATCAAATGCATCTGTTTTGCAGGGAGCTGCAGGGAGTACCAAGGGTTTGTAGTTCTGGCACAATTCTTTCTCCCAGGGAAAGTTTCTTGTTATTAAAGGTCAAGTTTTTACTTCTATAAAATGGAGTTTCTTCAACTCTATGGATATGTTTTTTGTCAGTCTACAGAGTTGCTTACACTACTGCAAAGCCAGCATAATGTTGCTGTGCTGATTTTACAGTGCTTTTAGCCTCTGGTGCAAATGATCACCCAAGATATTCATCACAGAGAATCAGGCGCCTTTGCAGGAAAAAACTTTTGCTCTTCCAGCTCTAGACAATCTTGTTCTTTTTTCTGACTTCCTGAGCATTACTAAATGCTGCCAAGCTCTTGCCCTTCAAGATCTCTTGTAGTAATGAGACCTCATTATAGCTTAAAACAGCCCTCTGCTATTCACTGTCTTTGAGAGGCATTACAATCCATCCCCTTATAACAGAAGCACTTGGAACAACTCTTAGGAAAGTGGGTTATGTTCTGACTAAGCATCGTGGAGCATGGGCTGAAGTGTTTGCTGCCTTTCAGGATTCATGGGAGACAGAATGGTGGAGGGGAAGAAGTCAAAATGTGACCTTCCTGAGGGTCAAACCTGAGCCTTTAGTCAAATTTTGAATGCATTGATGTGGCCAGCTGGAAGTAAGTAAATAGTGTGTTCTTACTGCCAATGGGTCTGAGTTCTTAGTAATAAATAGTGAAGTCTTTTGTAGTGGTCTTCCAACATCTATAAAGGTACCAGTATTTATCTGGTTTTGCAACTTGGCCTGAGCTGTTGATCCTGAAATGAAGGCCTTGGCAATGCTGCACCATTTATATCTCATTCAGGTAGCCAAGCACATGGGTGTCTCAGCGGTAGTACTTTGTGGGCAATCACTCCTATGCAGTTTTCATATGGACAACGAAACATGGCTCTTAGATCTTGGCAGAGGTAAGCAAAAAAGTCATGGAATGGTGGTGAGGAGGTGGTGAGGAGGAAGTAAGTATATGCCCGTGTTATCATGGACATCAGTAACATAGAGCATAGTAATCCCATTCACCATCTGAACACTGTGCAAACCACGCAGAGAGAATACAGGCTCCTAAGAGCACTTGGGCACAGATAGAGAGTATGGAGGAGGAAGGACTGACATTTAAGTTGCTGGGCGTATTCCAAGTTTGTTGGCTTTCATGTGTTTATAAATGCTTTTAAGTCATTTCTGGTAGATATGATAGTCTCAGAGGTTGTTATACTTTGAAAGGGCTGGAAGCTATTTCAAGTGCAAGGGAAGTCATGCTCTGTAGCTAGGTGGAGAGAGAAACAGATGGGTGCAGCATCAAACTCAGAAATACCGGAGTTCAACTGATGGTCCTTCTCCATCCTCCTGCTCTCCTCATGCAGTTCAGGCTGGGTGAGATATGCTGCTAGACATGAGGGGAAGTAGTTCATTTTCTGTTTGAAACTGCAGCAGCATCTGGTACAGGAAGAGAGTGAATGTGGACCACGAGCAACATCAGCACAGAGCAAGTCACCTGGTTGTGCTGTGACCTGAGCTACCACCACTGTTACGCCCCAGCTAGAGCTCTCATACAGCACCTACATGAGTGCATGACAGAACAGCCACTTGCAATTTCAGTTCTTACTAGCACGACTGTACCTGAAATGAAGCTGGAGACATCCAGCTGTTCTCAGATGAAAGTACATCTGAACAGTTAATAAAGATCTGAGACCTCAGTGGAGAGGAGAATACCAATTATATAATAGCGTATCCAAGAGTTCCTCAAAGATTGCATTTCTGTCCTGTGGGATCTAAACTTGCCACAATAGCACCGTTCTGTATGTTAGTGTAAGCCTAGGCATCCTTAAGTAAAAGCTGATATGTTTTTAAATTAACTGCAGGAAAACCAGCCTCAACAAATTCTGCTCACTATCTGCCATCAGGAAAAGCCTATTAACAGTAATTGTTGGGGCTTTAGTTTTCAAAGAAGCCATAATTAAATTTTATTGTCTCATAAGTGATTAGAATTAATTGCTTCCACACTAGCTCTGGTGCTCATTATCTGCTTTAAACTGGGAGTGGCTCTTCTGCAGAATTCCTTCATTTACCACAATCCCTTTCTGTTATGTTCCTTGCCAAAGAAAATTCATCACAAAGGCTGTTCACTCTAAGGAATTCCTAAAAAGTGGCAGGTGTTGATTTAATACATCTTCTTCAACAGATCAGGATTAACTAAACAGAATGGATTCTCCCACTGTTTAAACACAAATGTTTGTCAGAGAGGAGGGTGGAGAAAGCCAATTCCATGTTAGTTACACTGAGTGCTGTGTATGAATTCTCTTTTAAATGGTTTTCTGGTGCTAATCTGCGAATTAATCCTGTGTTGAGGGGAGGATGTATTACAGATTTACTCGTGTGTTACACTAAACAATGGCAGTTGTCTTTAGCTGCTGTTACGCTGATTTAAGACCCTTTACTCACCAATTTGCTGGACTGGAGTCTGACCTCCCTATCAGTAGAGCTGTGACTTCTGCTCAGTTTGATTTGGACACTGGGTGGCACTTGTAAGTCCTACAGACTTCCTAAAGAGCCAGAATATGCCTTGTTGGAGACCACCCATGTCTCACTCTGTGTCCTTAGACATTCCTTGCCAGTTGGGATTTGCCCAAGCAAAACCCCTGGCCATTGGACTTGCAGTATCATTCCCCCTTTAACAATAGCCTTCTGCAAGGATGTTTCTAGGCAGCAGGAAGGGATCAAGGCCTAGCCTCTGGTCTTCACCTGTAACACAACCTTCCTTTCACTGCTCAGGGTTTGTTTTCCCTTCATGCATAGTAACTATTTGCATCAGAAGGTATTTGGAAAAGGAGCTTGCTTTTATCCTACATAAGTTCTCAGGTACTGTGTGGCCAGGCCAAGGTCTCGAGCCTCATGTCCAAATGAATCTAAGCCATCAAAACACCTGCAGGTTAAGGGCTGTGCTCAGCAGCAGTGCTCCTGGGGCTTAACTGAAGAGTAGGGCTTATCTCCTCATGACTCTTCTCATGGGTCACTCTCTGAAACACAAACCCCACAGCCTTTCCCTGCCATGCACAGTGGAGGTGTTTCTATCTCTGATATTAACCCCTAGCAATGGGCAGCTGTAAAAATCCACTTATGCAGAGAACCTAATCCAAATCCAGCCCTAATTTCACCCTGGTGAGAGAATGACTTAGACGATGCCTGAATCCTTCGAGGGCACTGTGTAAGGCATCGGCTGAATGGGCTTGCATAAGAACTGGATAAAACAGAATACTACAGTGCTTAAATACAGTGTGACTTCACTCTTAGGCTGTATTTTTAGAGGGTTGGAGTGCTTCAGAGGATGCATTTATAATAAGGACATGTTTTCTCTCAATGCAGGATGCTGCTTTTATGGAAAAATCCTATACAATTTTTGTACACTTGTCATTATACAAATTATATGGAGTATGAGGCCCTTTGTTACAAACCTTGAGAGTTTAGTGGACAAAGACTCACTCCCTCTGAATTGTGCTAACTTCTGGAATTGAATGGATTTAATTTAATTATCTCTTATGGAAAGTTACCACTGTCTATTCAGCTCCAGGATATAGCAGAAAGTAGGAGTGATTTGCTCTGCAGAAATGGGAGAATTAGCATGTGAGTAGTGTAGTCACAGAGAATTGATGTGGACAGTTTCTACTCCAGCTGAATTACTTTACGTATGTGAAAATATTAATGAAATGGGTTTCATTAAAGTGTGTTAATGGCAGCAAAGAATGCCCTCAGCTTCTCAGTTCAGCAGCTAATCTGTCTATAGGTGCTTGCATAAGGAAAAGCCTCAGGAAGGCCAGGAGGTTATGCTCTATAGTGAACCTTGAAAGGCCGCATGGGAGAATATGTACTTTTGTAACTGGCAGCATCACACATCACTTTGATCCCAGCTGGAGGGGATCACAACCTTGCGCTCCTCCTCTAGGATGCTGTGATTTATGTTTCCCTCCTCTTATTCCCCATGGAAGCTGGATGACCACCTGGTCAGATCTGTCTGATCATAGCTTGGGCTCAGTGTTTCCTCATATGCCCCTGAGCTCATGTGTGGCTTTATAGGGTGAGGGAAGATTTTTTTCTCCAGGCATGTAAATTGTGCCACTAACAGCAATTCACCTTCTCTGCAAACCTTGCTCTGGGCAAATGACTTCTCTGAAGGAGTGATCTGCTGTTCCTGGGGATGTACACCTGGTAGTAAGTGTAACCTAGCAGCTGGGTGCTAATGAGGGGTAATCCCTTTGATGACATTGCTGCCTTGAGCAGGTCAGTAGTTTATATTTATACCTGTGGTCGCAGGGATCTTTGTTACTGTAAGTAAGGATCCCAGAGGGAAGCTCCTGAGGTTTCTTTGCTGGGTGATTCCCAGGTGTTCTTCTATCTGTGGTACCTCCTCCAGGCTGCAGTGCTGGCGTACCCCAGCAGGTCCTGACAGAGAAAAGTATTCACACAAAGAAATCTTATTCCTTTCCATGGGTTTATTTCAGTGTTTCATTTTTAAAAAGAACACAAGAAAAGAGGGAAAATATTTAAGTCTTTTTTTTCTGGATCATTTTTGTTTACACTTGTGTTAAAAAACATAAAGAAAGAAGCTCCTAAACCCAGACTCTCCTCGTAGTAACCCAGGTAGCAAATAGTGCCACTTCGGTAAATGTTACCATTAATTTTTCAATAAATTCCCTATTTATACTTTTGAATGTGGTAATAAAAAAGAGGTAAAAGGAGAGAAGAAGGGGGAAAACTTGGGAGGTTTATGTTTACTGCCAAGCATTTGGTTTTATGTTGATCTCATGGAAAGTAACTCTATATATCATGATAATTGACTTCACCAAGTGCCTTTGAAAAACAAGGCTTTTCTACAAAAGCATCATGTGCTAGAGAAAGGTTTTTTTCACTAAGTAAAACATTCTCTTCTGAATCAATGGTTTAAGCTTTTTACAGTGTTCCTATTTTGTCATTCATTTGCCCAGTTGGTGGTTGAGAACAAGCAAGGTCATGGCATAAATAAAAGCAAAATGTTTATAGTTCCCTTAAACCCCAAACAAATCATCTCTTACCTACTGTCACTCCAGCTTAATTGATTCCTGAGAACTTTATGGGGTGAAGGCTTCTCCCCAACACACTTCCAGCTATTTGCTTGTTGCCATTTTAACTGCAATGATTCACAGGCAACTCTTTAGCTCTCCTGACCAGGGATTTTGATCCACCAGACTTTGGAGGGGCCACCAGATTTTTCCTGGGGCAGGAAATAAGGACTGTCAAGCAGCTGAGACTGTGAATTTTTCCATCATTTAACACAACAAAAGCAAGTTTCATTGCTGATCTATTTTGGAAACAACATTTGTGGCAGTTCCTCTCTGAGTCAGTCAGAAGAGCAGAGGATGGGATTGTGGCAGGCAATAAAAGACCCTGCTGCTACTATAAGGACTTTAATTACTCACATCGTTCCAGGTGAGACCAAGGGAGGTTGGCAGCAATGGCAGCTCCAGCACAGCTGTGAAGGATTTATTTTTCTCAATGAGGAGTGGAAAAGGCTATAAAAATACTATACAAGGTTGGCTAATAAACTGTGTTTTATTAGCTGTACTTATTATGAGTGTTTATAAACTGGTGTGCTGATAGGCATTTTGATGAGAGAGTATTCCTTCATTGCAGTCATTCTGGGATTACAAAACAAAGGATAGAAAGCCAGAAAGCTGGAAAACATAGCATATGCATATGTCAGGTCAAGATTTATAGGCAGATAGTGAGTAGGGAGCTTGGCAGCAGCTACTCTTAATTGTTACAGTGCTGGCCTCGTCAAGTCATTTGTGGCTTGTTCCAAGCAGATTGCTAGTGCTGATTTGTGGATGTTGGTGATTGAGAGGAGGATGTATGTGCTTTATCCATGGCTCTCCTTGGAGCATCTCAGGCTATAAGCTATGATAGCAGGTCAGCGAGCTGGCTGCATCCCCTTCTTCTACCCCTGGCTCCCCTTCGGGTAGACAGCCTCCCCGTCCCATCTCATGTAACAAGCCTCTTGCAAAGTTGAGACTTAAACTTGGGGTTTTTGAGTCCCGTTCTAACACCACCAAGCTCTACCCTGATTTTCTTTGTGTGGAGTTACAGTACAATTCCCATTTCCTAATGCCTGTTAGCAAACTGGCATCTGGCAGGTTGGAGCCAATTGCTGGAGTGCTTCCAGCCAGTAGTAGCAGTGTTCTTCCTAGAAATGATGCTTGGTTAGGGTTTACGATGTACTTGCCTCTTGGCACTGTTACATCTCAGTCTGTGATACACCAATAGTAACAGTCCTATAATCAAAGTAATGACAAGCTAGTGGGAAATTAGGTTTTATCTGAGAAGAGGCTCTGTGAAAATGCCTTTGTGCTTATTGTTTTTGGCTCTCTGTTGCCTTTCAGTCCTCGAACCAAAAATGTGCTCTGCTTACAAACAAAAAGATTTTACTGATATTTAGCTTTATTTTATTGTGCTTTCTTCTTACCCTCCCCCCTTGCTGGTGGTCCTGCAAATCCAACCAGAGCTGCCAAGAATCATGCTGGTTTCGTTACTTTTTAGGTCTAATCTCCAGTAGTAGATGTTCTGCAGGCAAGCCACATCCTCAGTGGTAAGAGTGCCAGCCTGTTGTGGGCTGATCTGCCCAGTGAGTCCATGTGGTGCTCGGGTACAAGCCATGAGCGATGCATCGCAAAGGAGCACCTTCATGCCGCTGTCTTAGCCCTGGTGGTGTAGCAGCTCTGACAGCTAAAACAGGGAAGAAGGCTGTGGAAAGTAGGCAGCATTCAGAGCTGGGGTCACCTAGAACCAGATTTGTCAGGAAATGAAGTATGTGAAAATGTAGGTCAGGAGAAGTTTCCTAGCTGCATGCTTTTGTAAATCATACTTTGTACTGGTTTCCATTTTAGGAGTCTTAACCCCATTAAAACCTTGCCTTTTATCCCATTGCCTCCTGGAATGGAGGAAAAAGCAGGTATGCACTGTTCTGTTAGAGTGCTGTAAGAATACATCTGTGAATATCCATGATAGGGATGGAGTTTCCTACTTCAGGCCTGTTGAATACTCTTGGGAAGCTTTCCATTAATTTCTTTAGGGTTGTGGAGATCCTAGAGGATTATTTCCTCAGATATGAAAGGATCAAATAGACTGTGGCTTCTCCTCTCCCTGAGCTGACTCTCTTTTCATTGTTTGCATCTGGCAAAAGTAGCAAGAATACATACAGCCCAATATTTTAGGACATAAAAACGGCTACCGGCCATCATGGGAATGTGATACCTTTATGAGTACAGAGTAGATGTTCTCTGTATTTTGCCCTGAAACAAATAGCATCAATGAAGAAGTCATCCAGCTACAGATGTGGTCTGTGCTACCAGACATCTTTGTGCTAAGGCAGGATAAACAGCATCCAATTGCTGGCTGAGCTGGTGGGAAGTTTGCATGGAGTATCATTACACTCAGCAGACTTTTACCAGAACACTTCTGCAGCATTCAGATGGCTGATCAATACGCTCTCTGTTGTGAGGGCTTTTTTGTCTCATTTTGGCAACGTTTTAGAAAAGGCATTGACTACTCTTTTATTTTGAAAAGAAACTGCTGTTCTCATTATACTTCCAAAAGTGGTCTTGAAAATGGTTTGGGTTTTACAAACATAGCAGAAAAGCCTTCCTGCAAATCTCTTGGTATGAGTAGTGTAAGAGTGTTTGTAAGAAGAGGGACTATCTTGAAAGCTGATAAATTAAAGACAATTTCAAACATTCAATCATTTCTTTTGTGCCCAGTTGTTTAGCATCAGATCTTTGAACAATACAAGTAGGTGCAACAGCTGGACCATCTCACTGTCACCTTACCAAAACCAATCTCCAGCCTGCTGCAGTACTGGATACTGCTCACCATTACCTCTGAGAGTAAAGCAGACTCTTGATTGAATCATTGATACCCCATCTTTTCCTGAAAGGTCACCTATTTAAATAATGAGTAAGTACAACCTTATGTAGTTATATGGCAGCTGGAGAAGGGCTTTTTTTGAGAGAACAGAGCCTAAAAAGAAGAAATCCAGCAAAAGTGCCTGTCTGCATTTCGTGCAAGTCAGTTGAGTGCTTATTTCCTAATGAACAATCTTTGTGCTTCTCTCTTCAGTTCAGGCAGTGTTCATTTGTCTGGCTGAAAAGAGAAGGAAAATAACAAGCAGGGAAATTAGGGTTAGGTCTGTCAGTCTGTAAGTACTCTAAAGCTTGAAGTTAGGAACATGACGGTCTTGTTTGTTTGATGAGCACAACGAGGATAATGGCCATATGTGTTAACATCTGCACTGGAAGATCTAGGACTAATCACACTGAATGAATGAGACTTGCACAAATACAACTCTATCTCCCTCCATATGCTATATGTAAAGTTGCAGGTGGCCATAATGGTATGGGAAGGGGACATATGGCAGAGGAGAGGTTTATCAGACCCTAAATTATACGAAGGTCTATACACTTGGTGCAAAAGTGGAAGTTCCATAGTCACTGAGCTGGTGTCAGGGAAATAGCTGTGCTGCAGAGTGTGCTGTGTTGTGTCTTGTGGTTCCCAGCACTGTTGACAAGAAGGGAGGAGAAGGGAAAGTCAAGAGATAAAGGACTGAAACTCGGGCTTTTTGAATCCTACTCCAATACTAATTCTAACAGTAACCCTGTTCTGCCAGTAATTGTAGACCTGCTTTTCTCTCTGGTCATATAGAGGAGCTTGAGATCACAGGGGCTTTCTTACGCCTGCCTTCAGGAACTTGGGGAGAGGAGCTCAACAGTGGCATTCATCCTGCCTAATTTTTGTCATCTAAAAATTGCACATCTTGTGCAGAGAAGGAAACTTCCACATGTTGCTTATCTGAAACATCTGCCTTGGGAAGAGCCTCCCTCTGTTCTGATGATACAGAGTTGCTCAGAGTAGGGGATGAAGCCTATGAACATCTCCATGTCATGAGACTTGGTGACTGAGCAGTGAAGTGTGAACTGAAACATAATGTGAGAATGCCATTCAGAAAATCTAAATGAAGTATTTTATGTAAAATGATGGGCTTTCTTTTGGCCATTCCCAATGAAGAGAGAGATTAGAGCTATAGTGGAAAGTCTAATGAAAGTTTCAGCCCAATGCTTTGCAAAGCCCTCAAAACACTGTCAGGATTGGGAGAGCATTAGGGGATATCTCTCAGTGTGGCTGTACAGATCCATGGCTCACCCATACCTTGAACGCTGTAAGCAGTTCTGGTCTCTGCATCTCATAAAGAATATAGTAGAATGGAGGAAGCTCAGGAAAAGGCTGATCAGGAGTTTAGTTTTCATAAGAGGAGTAAGAAAGCTCTGATTCTCTGTGGCGGAAGCCATAAAAACCTGCATGGGAAAGAGAGAATGAGTGGGGATTAGACAGTCACCACAGGTTTATCCATCTTCAAGGGAACTTGGAACATGTTCATGAAAAAGAATTACAAATACACAGCGACCACATGCAGTGCTGGAAGGTGTTGAGCTGCAAGTAGTTGGAGGTGCAGCCATTTTACATTCTTACATTAGTTACATATTATGACAAGAACTCATCGGGATGTGATTCTTTGGCTAGGTAAGGTTGTGCTCTTGTGTGGGGAACACATGTCTGTAGTGGTTTATAGTTCACAAAGGGTCTAGTAGCAGAAACCCAAGTGTGTGCCTGGCTCCACTGAGCTGCTTAAGATCCCTACAAAATTCTCCCTGTAAAGGTCATGTCAAGCTAAATTAAGCTCCTCTGGTAGATTGAGTTTTTAATATCCCAGTCTGTGCTTACAGAGACTGAGTCTTGGAGCTGTTACCAGTTGTTACAGAGATGTCACAATTTACATTGGCTTAATGGGACAAACTGTAGGTAGTGGTACAGATTCCTTCTTTCAGATGTGGATGTTTAAGGTCATTCACTCAACAGTGAATGTTTAAGGACAGGACTTTGCCTCTGTGAAAAGGTTACATACCAAAGGGCAGGGGATGTGCTATTGTAAGGACTATGGGTGTGCAGAAGGTAGATACCACGTCTGGACCTGGCCATGGGCTGCAGCAGCCTTCTCTCTGGCTGTTATTCCACATTGAAGACAAGCTTTGGGACTAGTGAGAAATTTTGAAACTGATGGTCTGATTAGATTTGAAATCCCTTCCCCAGCACTATTCCTGCTTAAAATTCCTCGCTATCAAACAGCTACTTCCTCACAGATTATTGGCTTTTCATGTTGCTCAAGTGCAGCCTTTTCATCACATCGCATATGTTCTGATCACTTTCTGGCAATTTTTCTTATTGTAAATAGAACCCATTCAGCAACAGTTTATATAACCACTATCCAGATAATACCCTCCTAATGACCACTTTTCCCGGAGAAACACAATTATATCTCTTTTCCCATTTCTGCCAGTTGCATTTGAGTTTGCCATGGAGCCAACCATGGCCCCACTATTGTACTAGTGCAGATGGGTGGGAGCCACAAAAGCCTGAATTGGAAAATTCCCAATCCCTGGGCAAGAGCTTTGGTTTACTTCTCTCTGCTGTGGGGGTTCCACTGAATGGGTTGGGGAGAAGAACTTTTTTGTACTTCCAGACTTTTTCACAAGCTTGAAGGGACATGATTTCAAGGGGTTTGTGGAAAATTAGAAGGTTTGTGTTTAGGTAGGATTGCAAGTGGGAAATGTGCCCAAAATCTTGCCTCATAGCCTTGTCTGCAAATAATAGCATGTGCCATGGGCTCACTTTTAAGATGAGTGGGGCTCATTTAAGCTGCTACAGATACCTGCAGCCTGGGGATCCAGGGCAGATGAGCCCTGAAGGACAAGTGAGAGGTTATCACAAGGAACAGCCAATAGCTTTACGACCAGTTAGTAGGCAGCAGCAACTTGTGTAGGCAGACATAGCCAAAATCCTGCTAAATTCTGTGGTATTTGAAAATGCCGGGTTCCCAAAACATACCTCTGGAGTGAGGAGTGGTACTGAGTGTGGTGCAACTACCTTCTGCAAGTATTGACCCCCAAAGCTAGTGTGCATGCTGGGTACTGCCTACCTCCCTTTCTCAAGATCTCCCTGTAAGTAATTTGGGTGACTCTGTGTATCTGACCTCTTGTCCTGGCGGAAAAAGGGGCAAGAATGTCCTTACTGCTGCTTTCCTGCAGGCTTTCCTGAGCTCTGTGACATGGGAAAGGGGATCAACACCACAGATGCTGAATGAAATGAATATCTCCAAGCCAGGACATCAGTGTTCCCTCTCCCACCTCCCCATCCTGTGCCAGGTGCGGCCAGTGAAGAGTAGGTCTTTGACAAGATGTCCTCTTGTGAGCAGGAAACCGACTGAACAGTTTGGGAAACCAGAGACAGATTGTGAAGGGCTTTCACCAAACTTTCCAGGTGTCTGCATGTTCAGGCATCTGCCAGAAGGCTCAATAGAGGGGTTGTATTTTCATAGTGTTCTTTAAAACCGTTGCTGCTCTGAATGCATTTGAAGTGAAGAGTCTTTCTTAGTGAAGGTTGTTAGCTAGGCAGAAGTACTCGCCTGCAGATTCGGCTGCTTCAAAAGGGAGGTGAAATGCTCCCAGGGCTGCTGCTGTTTCAAGCCACGTGATCTCGGGTCACCCAGAAGACAGTGATATCAAAGCAGACGCAGCTATTTAATTCGGTAACTTTTAGACTAGGAGAGAAAAATTGAAGGAGGAGGACCAGAAAAGTCTGAGTGAGGATAGTGCCTTCCCTCGGGCAGTGGTGGGTATGATAATACAGGTTTAATGTTGTTCTTAAACAGGTAAATGTCACTTGGCTGGTTTTAGGATAGGCATGGTGACCTTGATCTGCTTACAAAAGGTGATACAGATGTATTCTAAGAATAGCTGTAGGAATATGCACATGTACATACATGGACATTCAGAAAGCAAAGTATCTCTCACAGGAATACTGATGTGTTTAGCATTTATTTTGGTTTTAGGGAAGCAAGACAAATTGTATGTTTTTTTTCCCTTCACAAATAACTAAGTATCACAGCTTAGAAATATCCCACTAAGGAAACCTACTGGCAAAATACAAAGGCATGCTCTCAGATCAAGCAGAACAGAAAGAAAGGAGGGGGGAGAACCCAAAATGTCTTTCAAATGCCTTCATGTGAACCAGACAGACAGAAAGTTAATTATCCTTCTGTCTTTTTCTGATGGGAATAACATTATTTGTTGTCCTTTGTGGGGAAAACTCTAGACCCCTTGCAGGCAATGCATGTTGCCCGTGCTCGAGAGCACAGCTTGCTCATTTTAGATGGAAGCACACTGACAAGGTGGAGCTCCTTGACTCAGACTGGATGCATGGCCCAAGGCTCCGTGTTTTGCCAGGGGACCATGTGTTCAACATGGACTGACAGCCTGGCTGGAAGTAATACATGGCAGAGGTTTCCCATTGCGCAGTGAGAGAGAGAAAGGGAACCAGTTCTTGATGTCTTCAGTAGCCTTTGTTCATTTTGAGAGCCTGCCCTTCCATTGCCTTTCCTCATGTTTCTGCCCCAGCAGTTCATTATCTGCAATAGTATCAAGGACTGAGCCTAATGGGTAGGTTGTGGGCCAGGAGTGTACCGTGCTACGTGCCATGCATGGACCCCAAAGAAGACCATTACTGCCCACAACACATGGGCAATGTAGAAATTACACACCTAGATAAAGGTACCCCAAAACTGTGCAAAAAGAATCACCCATTGACCGCATTAGACTGCAGGAGGAAGCTTGCAAACTGTGAGCAGTGAGTCTTAATGTGAAATATTTATAAACTCTTTTATGTTTTTAATATCCTCTGGAGATTGGGCTGATACTGCAGTTCTTAAAATTGCACGAAAACATGCTACATGGCTTATTCTGGACTGATACATTCAGTGGTCCAGAATATACCAGCATGTCTCTCTAAATCACTGCCAGCTTACTGGGGATGTTTTCAAGGTAAGTCTGTATGGGAAAAATCACTGCTGGCTCAGGAAGTGTCAATGCCAAGTCCTGTGTCATTGGATCACAACTTCCATTGCTTCCAAATGGCCTGATTCTGCTTTGTTACATTGCCAGTAATGCCCCCTGGCTCCTTCTTGGGCCAGATGGCCTCTCAAACCTGGAGGTCAGGCTCCAGTCTCGCTGACATGAGGCTGGATCCACCAGCCTCATGTCACATCACCCTTCATCTTGCTTGCATCTCTGGGCTGATGTGGGTAGGTGGCAGAGAGCTCTGGGTTTGGCTGAATGATCAGCGAGGCCTTTGTGGCTTGCTGCAAAGCTTTAAATCCCTCTGTGGGCCTTGCAGTGAGTAAAACCCTGGCAGAACTTAGCCCCAGATTACTAATAGTGGCTGGCTCAGAGAAAGGAGTCAGCACTCAGACTCTCAGAGAAAACAGTAGCAGGTTTTTGGTCCAGAAAAATAAGAGAAAGTGAACCACAGGGCTCAAAGCTGACAATCTGGCAGAGAAAATATATCCCAAACAGCAAATGATTTAAAGAGGCGTGCTGATTGTGCTGCTCTCTTGTGTCAGCACCATCTATTGACTGCTTTATATATTTATGTGTAAGTAAGGGATTTGCGGGATAATGGCCAAGCTGTAGAAGCTCCCAAAGTCTGCAGAGATTGCTCATGGCAGTGGGTCCCACTAGTTGGATTAGACCTCAGCTGGGAGCACTTGAATAGTAAGAAGAGGATCTGACCTCGTGTTAGCTGAGCATTGCACTGTGTGGTTCACATTATGCTGAGCAGAAGCTCGCTCCTGTTTAGCAGAGTACTGAATGCATGCCTTGGGAAGCCTCCACACAGGATCTGTTCACAGAGATCCTGTTCACAGGATCTGTCCCAAATGCTGTTGTAAAAAGATGTCATGAGAAATTCTGAGTCCCAATATTGGTGGACACACTCCCACTGGTCAAGGCGGTCCCTACTCTGGTGACTTGAGCATAGCCACAGGTCCCAGCGTCAGGCAGGCAATGCCATGGAGCGTTCCCTGATCATCTCAAGAGGTGTCAGAACCTCTTCTGTACACACAAGTCTCAATGGCAGGAGAGGTGTTTCTGGACCTCCCCTCCAGGCACCCCCAAGCCAGCTGTAAATTACCAGCTTCAAGTGTTGCTACCAGTTAACATTGCAGCCCTGGAACTGCCTGGATGAGGTTTAACCTTGATTACCCTTTATTTTACAAAGTCTACCCCTTATTAGAGTGCAATGCCTCCAATCAATCCTGTTTAAGATAGGCACCTCTTCCCAGCCTTGCACTGGCTGTAAGAGAAATGAGTGATGATGAAAATATTGTGTTTGTTCAACCCTGTTTGGAATTTACAGCACCTTGTAAATGATTTATTACAATTGTAATAATGGATGCCTCTGGAAATGGATTCCTATCGACAATACATTCAGACCCAGGCCTTCATTTCAGCCTCATGGTGGCAATATGCATTTAATGGGGAAATTGGTCCAGTTCCTTTAGCTGCTTATTTATGTCTTGAAAGGTAGTGCTTATACACCTGGTGGTGGTTCTTGCTCCTGTAAAAGGAAAACCGTGTGGAAGGTGCAGGAGCTGTAGTACACATCCTACCTGTGAACAGGCAGTGCCCTGCTTTGGGGAGTGACATGAGGCATTGCAGTGTGGGCTTTCTTTTATGCTATTAGTCTGAAAAGTGGAGTCTTCCTAGAACAACAGCATCCTCAGAAAGTCTTCACTGTTGGGGATGGACATAAACAGAGGAAAACACTAAAACTGATCTTTGCCTTTAACTCTTCACTTCCCCTCAGCTTGAGATGAAGACTTCTTTTCTTGTCTTTTATCATCAAGACTTCTAGAGTATGTAGTTTCTTAATTGTATTCCTTTCTGGTCATATCTCATGGTGAGGAGATAGGAGAAACATCTTCCACTATACAGAGGAGTTCTTGACTTTTCATTACGTTTTCCCATTCTTTCTCACCAACATGCTGTAGAAGCTTCTGGATGAGAGTCCTTGTCTTGCAGGACCTGGGCTGTTGCCCTTTTGTTAGATTCAGTTCCCACCTGCTTCCACCAGTGCCAACAGCTCTTCTGTTCACAGGCACTAGGTTCTTTCTGCCTACAATGAAATGAGGACACTTTGGGATCATGCAGAAACTGGCTTTTCCCCTTTAGCTGCAGCCACAGTTGCTCCCACCACAGAAAACATCAGTGTGGAAAACATCAGCATGGAAAATAGGGGGATGTTACACTCATTCAGTAGCAGGCATTTGTCTGTGAACTCACCACCACCATGTGAACTGACTGAAAAAGAGGAATTCCAGGAAGGAAAGGTCCAGGAGGCACAGATCTGCTGAGTAAGTTGTCCATATCTGCATTCACAAGTCCGTCCACCATCTTCCCTGGAGTTTTGATATCTACAGCTTCAGCCACACAGACCTCTGGTCTCAGCTGCGACAGTAAGTGTAGTTCTGTGAAGCGACATTGCTTATGTATTTTTGAAGTAAGGGTAAAAAGCTTGTATGGATTTGTGACTGAATGTGATAGAAAAATGATTCAACTTGTCCCTCGGAGCCAGTAATCCCAAATAGCCAGAGGTTGGGTGTTTCCCCTCATGCCTGATTCCTGTTTTCAGTCATCTCATTAAGAGCCTGGTTTCACAGGGACAGCAACACGTTGTGTCCAAGGGGATTAGCACATTCAAACTGGAGTAAGACAGACCTTGCCATTGTTCTGACACAGGAATCAGCAGAATGGAGGAAAAACTGTTACTTCTTTTAAGCAAGACCTTCAAGGGAAGGAATTGCCTTCCAAAAATAGAAGCCAATGCTTTCAGGAGTCACTTGTAATTCTCAGGTGTCACTGCTGTCTGATGCATGATTTGGTACATCTTAAGGGCTGCAGGTTTGAGAAGTGATGTCTGTCTTTACTGTGCTATTTACTAAGCCCTGTGCAGGGACTGAAGAGCAGTGCAGAGGGAATAATCTTCCTATTAGAAAGGCTGAGCTGGGAAGGGATGAAGTCTTTTCTGGTATGACCTTCCAATATGCCCGTGGGTGAGCTGGCCTGACCCTCTAAGATAGCCCCATATCATGCCTGGAGTTGCCTGAAACAAGGCGGGACAGACTTGATGCTCCAGATGGCTTTTTTGCTTTCCTCTGACATACTCCTAAAGTGAGGTATTTTTTGTCTTCCTTTTGCTTGTGGCTCAGAGCAAAGCCACCTTCAGAGCCCACAGCATGAATAGATCAGCTGAGGTTTGCCTCAGAGAGGACCCTTCTCCAAACCATTAGCTCTCCTTTTCCTTTGGGTTATTTCCTGGCTGATGAAGATCCAGTTTTCATCATTTTCTGTCACGTGTGTTGTGCTGGTGGGTTTCGTCTTTATTGCAAGGCAATTTCACTAGGAAGATTGAGACATGGTGATGTGCTGCTCAAGTCTTGGGATATGTTTGTGTGACTGGCAGATGGAAACAGACAGTGTTTTAGAGGCTAATAAGGAGGACATGACTGCAGGGTCTGCTGGAAACCCTTCAAAAGGGCAGAGGAGTCAAAGGGAATTCAAGATGTACCCAAAATCTAGCTGCAAAACAAGTTGGGTAAAACTGTATCACTAATCCAAGCAGAAGGGAAGCAGGAGGTTTAATGGCATTGCAGTTTCACAGACTGTCAGTGACCTTTGTGTCTGAGTGAGCCAGCTGAAGGGCAATGGGATTTAATCGTTCTTTGGAGCAGAGGAGAAGGGGGACAGGGGTTGGGACTGTGGGATGCTTTTAAAAAGCACTTTATGAGGTGAGGTTGGAAGGGGACAGGGAGCAGAAATGAATACGTGCCTTTATGGAGTGGGATGGAGCAGCTTTAGAAAGCAATGGGGATGCTTTGAGGCATTTGTAAGTGGTTCTGTGATAGAAAAGAAAAATAGACATCTTGGCTCCTTTCTCCCACAGCAAGCATCCTGGCAATGGAGAAGGATAGTACTGATTTTCCCTTCCCTTCTTCTTTCCTGTTCCCTTTGTCTGGCATGAAGAGCCGTGGCAAATCTCATCTATTCTTTCATTCTTCATTCTTGGTGGTGCATTTGAAGCACAAACTGGTGCCACAGGATATGAGCTGTGGTAGAAGCCTGCAGGGCCCTGGGGCTGTGCAGGCACTGATGGGCTGTGCAAGTCAGGAGAATAAGGGAGCTGCTCTCTTCATATCTAAAGGTAGCACAAAACACACTGCCCGGGATGAGCACACCTGGTTTCTTGTCGGAGACATGTTTACCTCTGTTACGAATATTCATGGCTTCCTGTTTTGAACAACTCTTGCAATTTCCCTTGTTTAAGAGTTGGGTAAAGGAAATTTACTATTAATTTAAACATTTGTTCCAAACATATTAGTGTAAACATACTAGTTTAAGCGTTTATTCCAAGAACACCATTTCCAACACACGCTTTACCTGCTTGCTTCTAGGTTATGGTTGCATTGTGGTTTGCTTTCTGTTTTGCTTATTAATTTCAAATCAAACCTCTTCTTCTCCCATCTAGCCAGGAGATAATGAGTTTGTATGATAGTCTTTTATTGTATCTGTCAAACACTACTTTTGAAGCAAGCTAAGCTAATGACACGGGTAATTAAACCTCACACTTCAGGATATAAGATGATTGGAGGCAGACTCAGGATGGCTTTATTCCCTCCCCACTTCTACTATCCCTGTCCAATGTGGCTATGGACAGATGCCTAGGGCCAATATGTGGGGAAGTGTCACCTTTCTCTGGAGCAGTGAGCTTTATAAGAAAGACTAGGGTTAACTAATACATACCTATGGTCTGTCCCAGACTTCATGAGTGAGGTCTGGGTGTCTCAGCAAACCTCACTTCCCTGAAATCTCAGTTTGAGCCTTGGCAAGGGGATGCTCTTACCTGGAGTGAGTCCCACACGCTTTACTGCCAAGAAGCATCTTGGACAGGCCCTTGAAATTAGAGGGTGACTCTTCCTGTGTGGACATGAAAAGTCATTATGGAATCTCTGTTAGCTGAAACAGTCTTCTTGGCCAAAATTAATGTTCCATCCAGATAGCTCTTCACCTTGCTATGCAGCTGGGTATGCTCCTTCCTTTCCTCATCCTGCACTTGCTGGGCTGCACAGACATACAGGCACTGACATGCACCAGAAGCAGCCATGCATAGGCCAGGGATCAGTTGGTGCTTTGCTACCAAGAGCAGAGCAGTGACAAGTGACAAGAATTTGTGGAAAAATCTCACCCTGGAGCTTCCATTTTCTATGTGTTTTGGCTCTGAAATGAGAAGGAAGAGCTCACATTTGTAGAGCATTGCTTAGTAAGTGGGTAGAGATTAAGTCCTATCCCACAAAGGTGTAACTTCAGCATAAGAAAATAGCAAGCAGATCATTCGCTGTTAGACATACGATAAGTGACTTGATGGGAAAAGCAATGTATTTGTTTTCTTGCACATTTGCACCCTTTCCTCCTGCCCTCCTTCCCAGATAGTTGAGATCGTTTAAGGGCAATTCTGTGACCCAAGCATGTCACTGGTGTGTGTTGGCATGAGCTGATGAGCACTTTGCAACATATAATGCAATGGCTTATTTTTGCAGAGCTCAGAGTAACACCACTCCAGTTGTGGGGTACCCGTATCAAGCAGGCACTATCTATAGCATCATTTAATTGTTCAAAGCAAAGAGAAAAGCACTGGGGAAAAAAAACAAAACCAACAAAAAAAACAATAAAAAGCATCCCAAGGGAAAAGATAAACTGTAGATAAGTTTATATTTTCTATTTTGAAAAATACATCAGAGACCTGCTGTAACAACTGCATCAGCATTTACTGCATCTCTGTTCCAAAAGCCGTCTGATAAATTCCAGCTGATCTCCACACGTGGTTTAGAACGAAGCCAGAATCTCTTCTGAACCTCTTTTCTATGCCCATTTTTATTGTAAAGCTATAAAGTCATTTTTATTTTCTTTATGATTTGCCTTTGCTCATCCATTAACAGCCACCCTGGCCTGACACCTGCAGCCTAGCTCAGTTAGTGCGGAAAGGCAGCACCAGTTGATGCTTCAGGAGCCATGAGCTCTGTTTCAGAGGTGATGTGAAATGTCACATTTCCATGACAGAAAGTGGACAGCCCTGGTCAGCAGGTCCTCTGCAGGACTGAACAACAGGCAGAGCCATTCAGGCTGTATCTTCAAAGATACTGACTGGACTGGGAATTTATAAGCCCTGAGGTGTGGTGTGTATTCCTTTAACTGAGTCCTGCCCTAGCTGCAGCTGCTAGACACTGTCCTCATAAGAATCATACTCAATAATATTTCCTAATAAAAATAGCTGAACTTTTATCTTGTCATTATTTCATTACAAGTACTTGCAGCAAGGATTTTTAGACCATATCCTGCTTTATTTTTAAGAGTTTGCAATTAATTTGGAGTATTAACTCTTGTAATGTATTTTCTTAAATTATTTTGCTCTTCACAGTTACATGTCTTACACCTTTGAATTATTATTATTATTATTGTGATTTCAGTCAGCAATTCTTATCAAACTCTGGTTTTATTGTGAGTCCCCAGATTCAGGAGCCAAGTGTCTTTCAGTGTTGCAGCATAAGTGATAAAAACCCAAACCCCACAAGGTTCCAGTTTGGAAGCCCAGCTCCCTTTTATCTGATTTTGTATGGGAAAGCCCACCAGAAGCCCCAGTCTGAGATGAAAGGGAGCACTTCCCTGGGAGCAGGGAATGCTGCTCACTGGGAATGCTGACTTGCTCTGGGGAAAGGATGGTCATTTGGCTGCATAACGGTGCCCTCAAGAAATCCAGGGACAAGAAATGAAGCAGTGGGTTCATTTGGAAGCCCTAAGCCTGCAAGCTGGTTGTTGGCAGTATTGTGTTAGCCATCTCCAAAGGGCTGCAGTCTAAACACAAGCAAAGCAAATGTTCTCCTTCCCCCTGCCTTCCTTCTCACACAGTCACTGAACATTTTCACAGGGGATTCTTCAGCACTGGTTAAAAAGTAGAATAAAAAGAATGAGCCCTTTCAAGGGCTCTCTTAATGGTTCAGGGACTGAGCTATATCCCAGGAGATGGAGCTGTCTGTCTTATACAAGAGCCTGCTGGAAAAGCACGTGTACCCCAGAACACGGCCATTAAGCTCTGCACTGATATGCTGAAAGCTAAGGACAGTCAGGCAGTTGTGATTTCCCTCTGCTTCCTCCTACATTTATTTCCACACTGAAACCTGATCTCCATTTGTAAGGCAGGAAATGTGGCAGAGCAAATGATCCTGTGTCCAAGAGGAAAATCACCTTCTACCCCCTCGGTGGGAGGATCTGGTGTAAATGAGTGTGATTTCAGTGGTCCCAGATCACTTCAGTGAAGAAGATTCTGATAATATGGAGATTTTGATGATATTCTGAGGGAGGTGGAACCACTGTTGATGACCCATTGCTAACCTGATTAACCCAACGTCTCTCCATGCAATCTGCTGAGCTGCACCAGCAATAAAGCGTTTCTAATTCCCCCTCATGTTGCTTTGCAGAGTTCATGTAGATTCTTTGCTTTGGGAGCTCTGTGTTGCTGGGGACTGGGACTGTGTTAGCACAAGCCTCCATCTCATGGTTCCAGGCCCTGGGAGAGGTGAGTGATAGTTTTTTCAGCTGTATATGAAAGAGATAAGTTATATATTAGAATATCAGAGCAGTGGATATTGTGAAGATGGTATCGCTTTGCACGTGGTGAAGGAGTCTGAGGGAACCCTGGGCACCCATCGCTCAGAGAGCAAGGGCAGGCTTTTTGAAGTGCTGAACAAGAACATTACACAACATTCTGTACTGATGGCTGTTCAAAGAGCCATGTTTCTGCTCCTGGCACCCTCTGCATGCAGGGCCCCATAGAAACTCCTGGAGAGAATTGGGAGTTCTTTGGGTTGGAAGTTGGATAATAAAATCAACGCAGGGTGCAGAGACTGAGAGAGAATAACCCGGTGTTAGTTTTGCATGTGGTATTCTTCACATGGAGATAGTGATGAGCTGATGATCTGGAAGTGGCATCATCTCCAGTTTAGCTTAGGCAGAAGACCTGGACTCAGTGAGATCAAGTGTAAGAGTCCCTGACCCTCACCAATAAAGAGCAGACACACACTTTTTAATCTAGTTATCAACAATCTTTGATCAGATCAGTGGGTTCTTGTGAAAGACCTAACATAGTCTTGTGGTCAGGTCTCTCAGAGAGGAAGTATATACCTAGAAATCACTTTTCTTCCTCTCATTTTCTGCTGGTTAGTAATGATAGCAAATGAGAAGCGATTTGAAATTATTTAGGCTGTTACACCATCAGCAGCAGTGGCTGGTTTAGATTGGATGCTGGGATAAATGTCTCCACTGAAAGGGTTGTCAAGCACTGGAACAGGCTGCCCAGAGAAGTAGCTGAGTCACCATCGCTGCAGATACTTAAAAGACATGTAGAAGTGGCACACGGGGACATGGTTTAGAGGTGGACTGGGAAGTGCTGGGTTAATGGTTGGACACAATGATCTTAAAGGTGTTTTCCAACTTCTATGACAGTAAAATGGTGTGTGATTGAGGACAGGGAAGTCTCTCTTTTGTAGCACGGTAGTTTGGTCCCAGTGCTGAGCTTGGGAGGATAAGGCTGACTTTGAGCCTCGCTGCTTGTATAGAATCATACAATCCCAGCCTGGTTTGGGTTGGAAGGGACCTTAAAGCTCATCCAGTTCCAACCCCCTGCCACGGGCAGGGACACCTTCCACTAGAGCAGGTTGCTCCAAGCCCCTGTGTCCAACCTGGCCTTGAACACTGCCAGGGATGGGGCAGCCACAGCTTCTCTGGGCGCCTTGTGCCAGCGCATCAGCAGCCTAACA
>NW_009918768.1:33865-46212 GCF_000696875.1 Nestor notabilis
AAAGCTTCTGCCTCAGAGCTCATCTCAATCTACCCTAATCTACCTGTGTCTCATGAATGTAAGTGGAATTAGTGGTGTGGCATTTCTGACTGAAGTCTTTGTCTGTGTAGAGCGACGCGTGGGACAGGATAGGGGCTCAGGCTTTGGGGATGCAACTGTGCTTCTAGCTGAAGTTTAGAAAGCAGAGTGTGTTCTCTGAAGCAGTTAATTCTATAGATAATAACCAGGTCTCACCCAAGTGAAACCTCCCTGTGCCTTAGCAACTGCCTTTCCCTCCCGGGAAATGATGGATTAAGTAATCTGTGGTGCGGTGCTGCTGGCTGTAAGGTTGTAAATTGCATGCATGTGCTTCTGGAAAGATCCCACATTGGTTTTTAAAGAACTGCCGCCACAGTAATGCTGATAAAATCTCCCTCTCGCAGGGGGTTACGCACTGAACCAGAGTCTGCTCTGAGACAGGCCCATGCATCAGTGGGTGATGAGCACACGCGCCTGACAGCAGATGCATCCCTTGAAGGGCTGCTGAGCTGAGTGAAATATCTCTTCCTGAGACATTTTGCAGTAGCTTGGCATGTTACTGTACGTGAGCTATTGCTGAGCCCACTGCAGGCGAACGAGCCATCTAGAAATCAAGTGGGAATGAAACAAGTCGTAGGAACAAAGCCTCCAAAGGATGCCTCTGTCCCTTGGCCCTGGGCATTGCCATGGGTCAGGTGCAGTAGTCTGTCGTTTTTGTTGGCTTCAAGCAGGTGATGCCAGTTTGTGCCAGTTGAGACCCAAGGTCAGATATTCGTGTCAGCAAAGTGATAGAAATAGCAATGCAAGAGCAGCCAGCTCATTTTTACCATCCTCAGCAGGGACTTAGTGGGACCTTGGCAACATCTGTCTGCCAAGGAATAGGCTGAGGCTCTGAATCTGTGCCTCATGCTGAGTGCTGGCTTTCTCTGGCAGTAAAAGTGATGTTTGCTACCTCCTGCTTATTGTCATCCAAGTCATTGCAGGACCCTGCTCTCCACTTGTAACTGTGCAGTGATGAGGGTTTCAGTGACCTTCGAAGGCTTGTTGGTTTGGTTTTTTTTTGTTTTGTTTCAGTTGTTGTACTGGTTTTAAAACCTTGTGTGCTGTTGTACTGCTGTAACTGGGGAGGACAGGCAGGGGTGGGCTGTGTCACCCACTGGCCTGATGTCAGGAAGAGAACAAGTTACTAAATTGAGCTCAAAGAGAAAGAACGAAACTTGTCTTGCCCTGTAAGCCTGGCTCCATGGACAGACAGCTGCCTTCTAGTAGCCCATTTGCCTTCTGAAAATGCTCTCTATTTGCAATGAGCTCCTCTTCTAGAGTCTTCCATTTGGGTTGCTTATTCATGGTTACATCCCGTTTTGTCCCTGCACTTGGTCTTCTATGTGCATATTTCCAACCTGTTTAGAGGTCACGGTCTTATCTGCAGCCAAACTCATGTTTAGAGGTAAGTGAAAGGCAACAGACAATTACAAGAAACCAAAGAGCCTTTACAAGGTGGGATGTGATTTCAGCCCTCCTGGCTTGATTGAACCATACCTGAGAGCTGCGCATCTCAAGCAGAGTCAATCTCCATTTTGGAGCCTGGCAGCACCCCCAACACTGGCTCTCATTTTGCTGGAGTTGGTGTTTTGGGCTGGCAGCTGGAGCAGTGCAGAGCTGTCTGACAGCAAAGGGAAAAGTCCTCTCCTGGCATTTGTTACTGAAGAAAGTGCTGCAGGGCTCTTCGGAAACAAAACCTAAAGCAATAGCAAAGAGAACCGGCTCCAGTTTAGCTCACAGTCACCACAAAGCTGCCTGTAGCCGAGCTGCAGCTTAGGGAAGGCGGTAGGACTTGGACTAATGGGAAAAGGAAGTAACTCTATACTCTGGGGACTGGGGACATCGTGGCTTTTTGCTCAAGGCTTGAGGTTTGACCTGGTTCCCTCTGGGAATGGCTCCTGGTGTGAGCCTGAGGGAGATTTCCTGCAGGCTGGCCATCAGCTGAGGGGTTTGCTGTCCCTACCACCCAAGCGTGGCGGGACAGTCCCAAAGGGAATGTCAAGCGCTCTATTAGATGACTATTTCACAATACAACCCAGAGGGGGATTGAAGGAGTCCAACAAACTCCCTGTTTGCATTAGTGATACAAGGTGGAGCATGGCCACAGCGGGCAGCAACCGCACTGCCCAGCTATGGCTGCTTCCCGAGCGCTGGGGCAGGCAGCAGCCTGTGCCTGCCTTTACTCCAGAATCGCTGCCTGCTCCAGTGATTCCAGTGCCAGCCAGTGAAGGAGCTGCCTTAGCACTGCTAGAGGGAGAAGTGACAAAACTGCAATCTAAATGTGGCTCTTTCCAGCTCTCTGAATGACAGAAAACACCTGACACGCTGTGTTGGGGAAGGCTGGCTCACTCTTCCCGCATGCTGACAGGGGCATTAAAATGTATTTATAACAGCTGGGGATGGCTTGCCCTGAAGAGTGAACTTAATTCTTAGTCTGCCAGGCACTCCTTTGTGAGTGACAGTGATTTGTCCCTTGTGTGTTTGTTCTCCTTCTTGCCCTCTTGCATTCCCTTTGCATTTTATAGAGCCGTATTTGACAGTCTAATTTCATATAGCTAATAACATTATGTAGTGAAATGAGCTCAAATGTCCGTTTATCTCTCCAGTGCTGAACTACTTGGTAAACACTGCCTTTCCCACCTCTCCTGTTGAGCCTGTGCCGTGGTTCAGTTTTTATGATCTCCCTTTAAAACAAACATTTTGATGAGAGAAGTGCTCTGACTTCTATCTGCCGTGTAACTAAGCCAGGGAAGTGCTTTATACAGTCAAAAGAGGCCCTTTGCTGCAACAGATAACTAACCAAAAGCTAACCTGAGATTGGTTATTTTAATTTTTCAGGTAGAAATCTTGACAGCACATCTCAACCCTCCCCCTCATCTTGACATGGAACAAAGTGAATGCAGGGATATGCCAGGGCTGACTTTGACAGGCACCAGGCTTTGTCCCTGCAGCTTCTGGTCATTCCTATTCACCCTTGATCTGGAGCCACAGAGATCGACTGTTTTGTCCAGCTGAGAGGGACCTTTTGGGTAGAGGACTTGGATGCACGTGTTATATCCCCTTCTCAGAGGGGGTGATTCGGAAATGCAGAGCTTCAGGTCAGTGCAGGACGCCTGGGGCAACTGATTGCTCTGGTTGCCTAATTAGAGGGATTCTCTTAATAAGACTCACCAGGAGGTTTGTAGCTGAGGATATATATTTCACACAGGCTATGACTGCACACAGGTTCCAGTCATCCAGAGAAATGACTAATGGGTTTTGCAACAGCTTTGTAAAAAGCTTTTGCTCTTGGCCACCAAAATACCTTGAGGCAATTAGTTCCACTGGGTAAGTCTATAGGAAAGATTTTCTGCTGGTAGCTCATCTTAATATAGCAGACAGATACAGCTCCTTGGTGGTGTGTGGAAAAGGTAGAGACAAGAGCCTCTGTGCTACCATCAACTTCTTTACCCTGCACTTGATCTTCAAATCCTCTGTTATACCCTTATTGTCCCCTTTGGACATCTCATCTCCATCCTCTCTTCCTGCAAGGAAGAGTTGATGCAGGTCACTGTTGTAACTGAACAACTGTTTTGAAGCTCCCACTTTTAAACCCCTTTTTATTTTTTTTTTCTGAATCTTTGCTTTTTCTATCACATCACAGCTATGAATAGTTCATGTTGGTCAAATCACCCATCAGATTCTGGTTTAGCCAGGTGCACAAAAGTCCTGTGATTGAAAACTGCATCTTTTACATTGTAATCCTGGCTCCTGGCCTCCTCTTTCCTCAGCCATGGTTCAGTCTTGGTTTCTGATGTTAGCATGGATTTTCCTGATAAAATAAACTCTCAGTAAAGGGGAGGGAATGGAAAGGGGGCACAGCTCAAAGCTGACAGCTTCACAGACCTCATCCATTCAACAGAATCAAATGACTCTGCTTATTACCTGTTTTGCAAAATATCATAGCACGTCCTTCAGAAATGGGAGAAGCAGATGTTTTTCTACTCATTGCTTGTACTCCCACTTCCCATGTGGGAACAGAATGTGAAGGGAACAGCTGGTAACAGTGCAGCATAACTTGCCCACCCATCCTTTCTCATACACATCAGGTGGGTTAGCCCTATGATTGTATGTGGCACATGATATAGCAAGTTAAAAGTGTGGAGGCAGGTCCCCCAGGTAGTGGGGACCACCCCAGCAGCAAAACTGTTTGCTCTCTGGCTTGGCCTTTGCTCCTTGTCCACGTGAGCTGAGAGTCCTGCACTTGGTGATTTAAAGCCAGGGGAGAAGAAATGACTTCAGTTTATGGTGAGGAAGCAGAATGCTGGAGGAAATAAATGAGTACAGACCAAATAGTGGGTCAGTGATATATTTCAACTCAGCCTTTGGAGCATTGCATCTAGCCCTAAGATCCTTCTGCTCATGTTTTGCCTTTTCTGTTCTTTACTACACCATAAAAGCAAAACCCAGCCAAGGAGCAGTGATTTCCCTTCAGGGTAGAGGAGGAGGGAGGACATCACATGGGTAGCAAGTGTGCACTCCTCCTTCTTTCAGCCCATATGGAGTGCAAACTCGGTTCTGAAGAAGCCAGAAAAGTATTTAATATTTTATTTTTAATAATAAATATGGCCATGTGGAGTAATTAGAATGATGGCAAGTGCTAGACCATGAAGGGTTTGCTTTCTGATGTTTCCACTGACATCACTTCTTTTGGCTGGCCTCAAAATCACAGTTGATATGGCCTAAATTAGCAGAATTGAGCTGCAAAACTGAGAAAAGCTGCAGATATTTGGCTCAATGGGTTTTTCCTCTCCTATTCATTATTACACATTTTAAATGCTTAATTTAGAAGTTACTGCAGTCCTTGATCACCTTCCTGTTTATATTTGATGTTGCACTTGGAGCAAAGGGACCTCTCT
This sequence comes from Nestor notabilis, assembly GCF_000696875.1. Taxonomy (NCBI): domain Eukaryota; kingdom Metazoa; phylum Chordata; class Aves; order Psittaciformes; family Psittacidae; genus Nestor; species Nestor notabilis. The sequence goes on from NW_009918768.1 coordinate 38,824, forward strand.
TGTACTTCTTCTCCCTCCTCCACTCTCTGAGCTTTGTCACCCTCCTTTGGGATCTCTTTTTCAAAAGATCAAGAGTAGAGAAAAGACTTCAGATGCCATAAATATTGCAGGAACCAGTGTTCATCAGAGAAGGGCCTCCTTTAAGATCCGTATGTCTTCCTGAGGGGGCATTCAGTCCTTCAAAGTAAACAAGCTGGGAACATTAATTCAAATGCTTTTATACTAAATACATATACATGAATTAGCCTGTGTGGCTGTGATAAATAAGTGTTGTATAAGTGAGGTTTAAAGCAAACCACACACACAAAAAAAGCAGACTCTGCAAATTTGCTAGGCACAAGCCAGTTCCTCCTGCTCATCTCTTCTTAGGCTTTGTTAAAGGTCTAAGAGGAAGGTCTCTTCAACCTTTGTGAATTGCTTGTTCTGGGCTATCAGAATCTTTTCCTGAGAGGAGGAGTACCATTATGCTGATGTGTAAGTCGAGATATTTTGCACAATGTAGTGAATCTACATATTGGGGTCTGTCATTGTCCGAGTTTGGAGATGTGGTCTTGTCTTGGAGTGGGAAGAGAAGTGGAGATGGATTTACCTCCATCTCAAGGAGGGGAGGTGGAAGCAATGTTTCTTTTTTTTCCTCTGTGTCAGACATTGAAAACTGGCTCAGGCTGATGTCTGGCTGGTTGTAACCTGCCAGTCCTCTCCAAGGTGGGCAACTTGTGGAGCTGTAACTGCCCTGCAGTGGGACCAGGAGCCTGGCAGAGATGGGGCTTGGACTGGAGGTGGGTAATAGCGTTTGTTTCTTTCATGACTCTGATACTAGCTTCCTTCCTTCCAGTGCCACAGGGTACAAAGACAAAGTAAACTTATCAGAGGAGAGTCCATGGAAATTCAGGAGAATTGGGATGGTCCCCAATGGTCTATTTGGGTCTGTTCAAATTCAGGATTGCCCCTGTCCCACAGTGAAATCAGAGTCTCCTGCACCCCTGGAGGAGGTAAGTGTTCTTGATAACATTTGAGTCTCTAGGTTATTAACTCTGGTAATTCATGGATGTCAATGAAAGTACATATGTTTTTATCCCTTAAATGTTCAAACCTTCTAAATAGCTGATGAATTCACTTTTCTGCACTACTTCATTCCTCTTCTGCCAGGTGCTCATGTCCAGATTTCTCTGATTTTGGGTGGTGGTGAGCAAGCAGATTGGTATCACAGCATGGTGTGCTGAGCCACTCAGACACGAGGATGTGCCTTCTGTGCTCTTAGACAGGAGTGAGTCCACCTATTTTTCTGAGCAGTTTCCTTCTGAATCATATAGTCTCCATCCAGCAGCCTGAGTATCATGACTAAGACTCATGAGCACTAGGACTATACAGCGTGCAAGGGCAGGCTTTGCTGAGTGGTTAGTAGAAAAGAGCTTTTGTAAGGTGAGAATCAGGACAGGCAGCTAAAAGGTTGTAGCTGAGAGGTAGTCATGCTATTCTATATGTTATTCTCCATTGAAGGGTGAAGTCCACCTTCTAATTGCAGAAGGATAGAATTGGAAATGATTTTGGCAGATGATGTTGCCTGCTCACAGGTCCTAAGGCACCCTGAGGTTTCCCCAGCTAGCCATGCAAATGGAGTTTCCATCTATCTTACTCTTTAGCTTTGAACTAATGGGCTGAAATCTTTCAGTTTTCTTCTGGTCTTACCAGTCTGGGGATGTGATTTTCTGGAAGGAAGACTGAGTGAATGCAAAATTACCAGCCAGGAGGATCAGTTTTCATGTGGACATTCAGGCAGTGACGTGCAACAGATAAAATTTAAAGGGATTTCATACAGGAGAGATGGAGAAACGAATGGTAAATCCAGCAGGCCTGGTAAGGCTGCTGTGAGTTATTCCTTGACCTTGGGCAGCTCCACAATATTTATGTGCATTTTGTTCATGGCCTTCCATCTCACAGATCCATCTGTGCTGCCTGGTGTAATGGGGATAATAAAGACTCCTGAGACATTTCCCAGGGGCTCTGATACAGAAGCCATAAACTCCTCTCCATCAACCTCATTCAGCACTTTTGGAATTGCGCTGTTTGTTTAGGATTGTGCTCACTCTGTTCCTCTGAAACTGTTTGACCCTGGTGTTCCTCTGAAGAGTGCAAAACCAGCCACGTGTGCAGAACATGTGCATTATCAATTCGGACTAAAATCAGTATGATTAATACATATACGTGAATCAGTATTTGCTGCATTGTAAATAACTGGGAGTTGATGTTTGACTAGCTTTGGGCTTCCTGGATGAGCATATTTTCCATGTGTATAGCTGGGAGATCACTTTCTGAATTTCCATTATTCTCCTGCAAATAAACTTCGAAAGGAATCAGAATAAAGCAGAAGTATCCAGACAACTTGGAAGGGAGGTACCTCGTGCACAACACATTGTGCAGGATAAATGTACATGTCTCCCTGAGCAGTGCATCATAATATGTCCTTTCATGAACTCCAGCTCTTGTGCTCAAGTCATTGTTTCACTTCAGTGAAAGCTCTTGATAGCTGCAATTCTCTCCCATTTTCCCAGACCAAATTCTGATCCAAAGCCTCCTGTAGGCAATACAAACACCTTAGTGGGTTTTTTTAGAGAGACACATGCAGTTACAGCTATTCCATCCCACTCTTTGCCTACTCTTCCTCTTGGTGTTCTTGGTTAGGAGTCTGCAGGTTCTTCTCTGATGGGAGTTCTTCTCTTTAAACGGGGGGTTCTGTCGTGGTTTAAGCGCTCCGTACCATATGGACCACGTGTCCATATGGTCAGTATTGACATGGAAAGCCAACATTACCTGAGCAAGGGGCTAATATAATATAAGCCACCTGTCTGGAAGCTGTGAAGCAGGTTAGGGTGGGCTTGTCCCCAAGTGATTTAATGTGCTGCTGGAAATCTGTTCCTCGGGTTTAGCAGAGCAGCGGGGCCCTGGTACCAGTCCAGCAGAGTGCACAGCAAAAGTTGTGCAAAATGAAGCTTTGGTGTACTTGAGAGCCTGATGAGAACAGGGCACATAACCTGTCTGGATTAGCTAGCACAGCTTCACCTTCTACAGTTTGGGATTTGCAAACCACAGGGAGCTGGGCTCACCAGCCCTTCAAGGCCAGGTGAGGCAGGCTGTTGCTCAGCAAATGGGACCTGGGGAAATAAAAATGCAGCAAAGGGTTTCCTGGAACTTCTCATTCTGTTGTAATTCTGGTTTATTTAATTTGTCTCCTGCTCATCTAAAGGTGGGGAAGACACAATACAAGCAGGCAGGCAGCAGCAGAAGAAAAGGTTAGCTTCAGAAAGAGCTGTGGGTCTGTGAACAAGCAGAAGCTGACACTGAAAAAGGTCAGCTGCTTAAATGGCCTGATTTAAGTAAGGCACGAGTCAGGCTGTACTGCCCCCAGAGGAGGTTCTTTGTGTGGGTTTATGAACCCTGGGAAAGGGGCCAAGTTAGCCCTCATTATATTTTGTTTAATCAGCTATTTAAATAGCGAACTGTTTTCTTGGCTCTCTTCCCCACTGAGATCACATCTTTATACTCTTGACCTTTTCATTTTATGCAAGAGGCTCTTTTATTGGTTTGGACCATACTTCTGAACCCAGGTAACTCAGCTGCACTTAGCTTGCTCTTACATCACCTCTCTTCCTGGAGTAAAGCCCGAGGTTATTTATTTCCCCTCTTCTCAATATTAAAGAAATATGGAATTTCATTTTTCCCCATTTTCACTATGCAAACTCAAGAAGGCCCTCTGGAATAAAGGGAAGTATGTTTAAGGATATAACATAAGAAGATTTGCAGACAATACCAAGAACATCTTGCAGTTTTGCTTTGAGCAATGTTTGGAGAAAAACACAGCTCAGCTTTCTTCAACACAGACATTACTCCTCTCTTCTAAATCTTCATTTAGCTGTAAAGAAGTGGCAGGAGGGCAGAGGAATTAACTCTCTGAGATGTCCATACAGTGTGTTTCAGAGGACTGTTCTCCACCATGAATACTGACTTCCCTTGAAATTCAACAGGATCTGGGTATATATTGGTTGAAGAATAGAAGATTGAAATGATGGCCATGCCTTTTCCACACCTCAGTTTGGGAAGGAGTGAGAGCTGGGTCACATACAGCTTCCTTTCTAAAGAGCTAGTGTCATAGGTTTTAGCTTGGAACTCCCCTGTTATCGTTGGAAGATGAAAACAGTCATATCACAATTATTGTTGTCATTTCCTTCAGAGCATTTCTGAGCATTCCAGTTACTTTTCAAAAGCTTGGAAAACAAATTAATTACAGTTGTGTATTTAAAAAGAGCAAGACCTAACAGCAGAAAGGTAGATCTGAGTGAGGAACATGCTGGGCCTCCAGTTTATCTTGTAGCTAAACTCTTGCTTTCCAAGTGGGCAAGGAAGTTTTAGCAGCAGCCTTTCAGCTCATTTGCTCTTGGCTGGGAGCAGCTCCTCTGGCTTTCCCTCTTTAAAAGGAGCACCCTCACACTTTACTCCCTGAACTAGCCCTCTCCAAGAGAGCTCTGTACCCTCTCACCTCCATTATGGTGTGATTGTCACCCCTGTGATGGCCACACTTCAGATTGCTCTGCCACAGTTATGAGCTCTTCTCTGGACTCAGCAAGTTGTGTGTGTTTAATCATTCCCTGGGCAGGATGCTGAGGGGATGGGTTTGTCTTTGCTCTGGCAGCAGGGTGGGATTCTGCTTGCTCAGGAGCTGGAGGCCACGAGTCACTTGTGCACTGAGGTGATGTATGTCCTGAGAAACACCCAGGCTTTCAAAGAGGTCTGAGAATCTCCATTTTACTGTTGGATCACTGATGTGCTTTCTGCTTTCTACTGTTGTCTCCTTTCTCCCTGCTTCTTCTCTTGCGCTGATGTGCACCCAGGGGTAGCATCTCAAGGAAGGTTAGTATTGTTTCTGCAGTGTTGGTAAATGCAGTTTGTCTAAGGGGAAGGCCCATAATTCTTTGGCACCAAGTGCATCTGTCACCTCACCCCTACGCAGCTCATCTGCACTCTCGTCCTGAGGGGACAGACAGACTGAGTTTCAAATCGGCACCAATCTTTCCTTGGCACATCTTGGCCTTAGGAGGAATATCTGAAAGCAAAGGCAACTTGTCTCAAAGGGGTCCTTGGGCAGGGGAGGGAAATAGCAGTAAAAATCATCTGCATTTGGAAACAACAGAGTTCCCCCTCCGCTGCACATTCCCCTTCAACGTCTCTGTCTCCCGCAGGGAAACAGCTCCATGCATCCCAGATTGCGAGAGCCTATATGAGTCAGACTTCCCTTTCCATCTCTGGTAAGGTAGGGCAGGCTCCGGGATTAGCTGTGCATCTGATTGTGCCTCTAATAAACTAAATGTAATTAAAAAATAGAGCAGGGCCATTGCATTTTAACAGCTTAGAGCTTTCCCTGTGGAAGGATCATCAAGCAGTGAAAGAATATGAAGATTCGGCTCCCCAGCACCTGCTGGGCAGCCTCTGTCAAGATTAACAGCATCTCACCAGGTTATTAGAGTGAACATGAATACTTTGGAGGCTCTGTGGGTAGTTATGGTATCACGTTTTATTATCTCTCACTGAAATGAAATTACTTATTGTAATTGCTTGTCAGTCACAGGCCAACAAATCTGACAAAGGAAAGCTTTTGTGCTCTGAACAGGGAGCAGGAGACAGAAGGGGGAAGATGGACTGAGCAAAATCCTGCGCTGTCTTTTTGGGAGGGGAGGATTTGAGCAGATGTAACCAGAGAGGGAGGGAGAGGAAGGGCTTCTGCCTTGCATAGCGAGCTGAGGCAAACAGTTCTGGCCAAATGACCTGAATTGAGGATACATCTTTAAGAGCTGGGGAGGGAAGGAGGGAGCTAACCCAGAGTGGTGCATTAGGCTGGGTGGATGCTTTGTGGGTAGTGTATCAGCCACAGCAGCTCAGCAGTTTCTTGATAACATCAAATATTATATCTCTTGGAGACACTGCTGAAGTTTGATGTCTGGGGACTATCAGTCAGCAGGAGGTGGAAGCTTTGCACATTGCAGAGATCTGAGTCAGACAAGAACATGATCCCTTTGGTTTGTTTGCTTATGATAACAATCGGGTGGCTCAGTCTTTTCTGTTAGACTTGGAATTGGAGGAGGGAAAATGGCGCCTGGGAACAAAGGGGCTGGGAGCAAATGGGAGAGCAAAGGAGCACTGCAGGTATTTGGAAGTGAAGATCGCTGCACCTCTAGACAAATGTGCTCTCTCAGCTTTGCACCAGCACAAGGCAAAGGGCTCAAGGTGTAGTGAAGATGGAAGTGTGCCACTGACAAGGCAAATGGCCCCAGTGTTTGCCATTTGCCACGAAATGACATAAATCCACCAAGTAACCATGTTACTCAGGTCTTTGGAAGCATTATAATGAACCCTAATGGGGTGTGGAAAAAAAAGGAGAAACGAAAAAAGACAGGCCCGACCTCAAAATCTCCAAGTAAATGGGTGGCCTTGAAAGGACTCTGTGTCTTGTGTGCAGCCGTAGTCAGCACTGGGCACGGGAGTTGGTAAGACCTGAGGAACAAGGTAATCATTTCCTACTTCCTTAGTCCCCATGCTGTTTTCTGGCATTTGGAGCTCCAACTTCCAGCTCAGAGGTATTATATTTCCTTTTGTATCCATGATGTTGATACTTCATCACTTTTGGAATCTCTGTATGATGTAGTATCTGTAGCCTTCTGCAGTGTTTGAAGTATGTCTCTCCCTTCATGTATTCTGAACCTGTTACTTCCTGACTTCAGTTGAGGCCTCGTCATTGCTGCTCCATAGGAGACTGTGAGCAGCTGCTCCTCATGCTTTGGCTCATGCTACTCACAAAATGCTGACTCGGTGACCAATTGAGTCAAACCAGTTGTAAGAAAAGCATAGGAAATAGCAGCTTCTGGCTTCATCATGGGCATAGAAGCAAACCATAGCAGTGAACATCACAGATCATGTTGGAAGTCCAACATCACGTAGATCAGCAGCCCAGATGGTTCACCTGTGCCACAGTTGAAGGATACAATCCTGCATTTACGCAAGCATAAATTTAATAGATGATGTTCCAGAAACAAATATGTTAAGCTCTTTAATTATGGTCTTGTCTACTGCATCTAATTTCCTAGTGCATGAATCCCTGTCTTGAGATAGGTTTTGTTTTATAATTGCTGCTAATGATTAGAGCTCAGCATTAATTAAACAGATTGGTTTTCATTCTCAGACAGTTCAGTTAAGATGCCTTCAGGCTATTAGATTTGGATGGGGGGTCTTTTTTTAAGCATGTCTTTGTTAAAGCTTATGTCTCTTTTATCTGCAGATGAGGACTCTCTACTTCCTTTTGTACTACAACATCAACCAGAGTAGCATCAGCTTTTCCTGCTG